>NW_021203247.1:0-1043 GCF_002162155.2 Triticum dicoccoides
GTTTGGCTAGCTCAATATGATGACTACTTGATAGTTTAGTGCACCATGCTTAACGGCTTAGAATCGGGACTTCAAAGACGTTTTGAACGTCATGGACCATATGAGATGTTCCAGGAATTGAAGTTAATATTTCAAGCAAATACCCGAGTTGAGAGATATGAAGTCTCCAACAAGTTCTATAGCTAAAAGATGGAGGAGAATCGCTCAACTAGTGAGCATGTGCTCAGATTGTCTGGGTACTACAATCGCTTGAATCAAGTGGGAGTTAATCTTCCAGATAAGATAGTGATTGACAGAATTCTCTAGTCACCATCACCAAGTTAGTAGAACTTCGTGATGAACTATGATATGCAAGGGATAACGGAAACGATTCCCAAGCTCTTCGTAATGCGGAAATTGACGAAGGTAGAAATCAAGAAAAACATCAAGTGTTGATGGTAGACAAGACCACTAGTTTCAAGAAAAGGGCAGAGGGAAGAAGGGGAACTTCAAGAAGAACAGCAAGCAAGTTGTTGCTCTGAGGAAGCCCAAGTCTGGTCCTAAGCCTGAGACTAAGTGTTTCTACTGCAAAGGGACTGGTCACTGGAAGCGGAACTACCCCAAGTGATTGGCAGATAAGAAGGATGGCAAAGTGAACATGAGTATATTTGATATACATGTTATTGATGTATACTTTACTAGTGTTTATAGCAACCCCTCAGTATTTGATACTAGTTCAGTTGCTAAGATTAGTAACTCGAAACAGGAGTTGCAGAATAAACAGAGACTAGTTAAGGGTGAAGTGACGATGTGTGTTGGAAGTGGTTCCAAGATTGATATGATCATCATCACTCCCTATACTTTCTGGATTAGTGTTGAACCTGAATAAGTGTTATTTGGTGTTTGCGTTGAGCATGAATATGATTTGATCATGTTTATTGTAATACGGTTATTCATTTAAGTAAGAGAATAAATTATTGTTCTGTTTACATGAATAAAACCTTATATGGTTACACACCCAATGAAAATAGTTCGTTGGATCTCGATCGTAGTGATACACATAA
>NW_021203248.1:0-2127 GCF_002162155.2 Triticum dicoccoides
AGTTCGGGACCCCCTACCCGAGA
The DNA here is from genome assembly GCF_002162155.2 of Triticum dicoccoides. Classification (NCBI taxonomy): domain Eukaryota; kingdom Viridiplantae; phylum Streptophyta; class Magnoliopsida; order Poales; family Poaceae; genus Triticum; species Triticum dicoccoides. The sequence goes on from NW_021203248.1 coordinate 24, forward strand.
TCCGCCGGTTTTGACACCGACATTGGTGCTTTCATTGAGAGTTCCTCTGTGTCGTCGCCTTTAGGCCTGATGGCTCCTTCGATCATCAACAACGATGCAGTCCAGGGTGAGACTTTCCTCCCCGGACAGATCTTCGTCTTCGGCGGCTTCGCACTGCGGGCCAAGTCGCTTGGCCACCTTGAGCAGATCGAAAGCTACACCCCTGGCCATGATTTCAGGTTTGGAAGCCTAAACTACACGGCTGACATCCATGGGGACTTGATCTTCGACGGATTCGAGCCACAGCCAAGCGCGCCGCACTGTCTCGATGGGCATGATATAGCTCTGCCGCCGAACAGCGCCTTGGAGGCCGCACACGCATCGGTTCCGACCATTGATTCGGAGCCTACTGCGCCGATCGAGGATCATCGGTTGGACGTTGCCTCAGGGGCTGCGATCTCAGAGGCGATCGACCAAACTCCAGCCCCGCACTCCGCATGGCCCGTGACTCCGAGGAACCGGATTCCTTTCCAAACTCCGAGCCCCACGCGCCCCTGATGATCGAATCCGATTGGGCGCCGATAATGGAGTTCACCACCGCAGACATCTTTCAGCACTCTCCCTTCGGCGACATCCTGAATTCGCTAAAGTCTATCTCTTTATCAGGAGAGCCCTGGCCGGACTACGGTCAGCAAGGATGGGATTCGGATGATGAAGAAATTCAAAACCCACCCACCACCCACTTCATAGCCATTGTCGACGACCTAACCGACATGCTCGACTTCGACTCCGAAGACATCGACGGTATGGACAACGATGCAGGAGACAACCAAGAACCAACGCCTATAGGGCATTGTACAGCCACCTCATCTCACAATGTGTACATGGTGGATACCCCTAAAGAAAGCAACAACGAGGAAAACGAGGAAGGAAAGAGGGATCGATCTCTCGAAAAACAACCCAAGCCCCGCCTCGATAAAGACCAACCATAGAGCAGGATGAGCCGGTAGACAACGAGCATGCCTTAGAGAAACCGTCCCAACAGGACAACCCAGATAGAGAAACCGAACATCCCTCCCCCGGCGAAAATGGCATTCTAGATGACCTTACGCCGGACAAGCCCACGAAGCAGAAGAACCTCCACAAACGGCTCGTTGCAACCGCACGCAGCCTAAAAAAGCATAAGCGGAAGCTAAAAACTGCGGAAGATGCACTCAGGATCAGATGGAGTAAAGTAATCAATACCGCAGACAAATACGGCGACAATCGCCGCACTAAAAGCTATCCGAAGAGAAAGCTACTGCCTGAATTCGACGAGGAGGCCTTAGAGCCCTCGCATTCCAAAAGTGAGAAAGCCACACGGTCGGATAGATGACCCCATGGCCAGCATAAAGCGGCAAGCAGCGCCGCACTTAAGCCGGCATGCGACCCACTTAAGGATTCGCATCATGGCCCAGCCAGGTCCATTTACGGGCCAAGAAAGCAAGCTCTCGTAAGCAATGCAATAAAGCCATTATCAGAATCCGGCACACCCAAATACAGGGGTGCCGCACACCCCCTATGTTTCACCGATGAGGTCCTGGATTATGAATTTCCAGCGGGATTCAAACCAGTAAACATAGAGGCATATGATGGAACAACAGACCCTGGAGTCTGGATCGAGGATTATATCCTCCACATACATATGGCTAGAGGCGATGACCTCCACGCCATAAAATACTTACCCCTCAAGCTTAAAGGGCCAGCCCGGCATTGGCTCAAAAGCCTTCCTGAAAACACAATCGGAAGTTGGGAAGAGCTCGAGGACGCTTTCCGAGCAAATTTTCAAGGGACCTATGTCCGCCCTCCGGATGCAGATGATCTTAGTCACATAACTCAACAGCCCGGAGAGTCAGCTCGGCAATTCTGGAATAGATTTCTTACTAAAAAGAATCAGATAGTCGACTGTCCGGACGCTGAAGCCTTAGCGGCTTTCAGGCATAATGTGCGAGACGAATGGCTCGCCAGACACCTCAGCCAAGAAAAGCCAAGAACAATGGCCGCACTAACAAGCCTCATGACCCGCTTTTGCGCAGGAGAGGACAGCTGGTTGGCAAGATGCAGCACCAGTGACCCAAGTACATCT
>NW_021203249.1:0-695 GCF_002162155.2 Triticum dicoccoides
AGACATCAATGTAATGGGTCGACCTCTTCGAGAAGAGCTACTATGATCGAGAAGAATCGTTAGAATTTCGTAACCAGACCCCTTCCCCCTTATAACCGATCCTAAATCTCGGGACGAGATTTCTTGTAGTGGAGGAGAATTGTGACGCCCGGATAATTAAGCTACAGTGATTCCCCGCTAATGATGCCACGTCACCACGGTTACTGTGATAAACTCTCGATAGTTCAGAACCGAAACAAATTCAAAATTTAAATAAAAGAAAACAATAAAAGTTTTCAAAAATTAAAACAAAAATGTTCGGTGGTTGCCAAATATTACAAAGATAATTATGGTGTAAGGTTCACAATTTTATAAAATGCCTAAGTGTTTATAAATAAATAAAAACAGAAAAGAAAATAAATAAAAAGAAAACAGAAAACAATACAAAAAAAGGAAGAGAACCCCCCTAGACCCTGGCCCAACTGGGCCGACCCCAGGCCCAGTCGGCCACCCCCATAACCCCCACGCCCCGAAACCCTAACCCCCAGATCCCCCACTACCCACTCCCCCGATTCCCCACATTCTCCCTCGTCTCTCCCTCTCGCCCGATCCAATCGGGATCGAGCGTCCATCGCCGCCGCCTGGAGCACCCCGCCCCCCTGACGACGCCCGCCGCCGCCGGACCACCACCCCGTCGGACGCCGCCCCCTGCCTCC
>NW_021203250.1:0-1010 GCF_002162155.2 Triticum dicoccoides
CACAACTTGCTACCATGATGGCTAATGATGGATGATGCAGATGCAAAGGAAGATAACACCTTCTCAGATTTCACCTTAGCGAGGCCAAGGAAATAAAAATCTGGATGATCGACCGAGAGACATTTAGCACTCCGCTTCTAATGTTCTCCTTGATGTGCTAGTGTAACCCACCCATAGATATGGTTTGATATCTAGAACATCAAGTAAAAAGGTCGGACTTCGGAACACAGAAATCCATAGGGGCAACTAGGGAGTAATCCTACGAAATCCCTATGGGGAGGTGGCCAACTTCCTCAAACAAGATACTATAATAATAGGTCTACCGGATGGGTGTGTTGGCCACGACATCCACCTTGCCGGTTATTGAGAGACCAATATTATAATTCTTGGAAAATGTTCCAACCATCACATCTGCCCGAGATTCAGATCTGGTTGGTGTCAGGATATTCCAGACTCATCGAGTCTAGGAAGAAAAATGAAAGTTTGCAACGCAAATCGACGAGATGACGTTGCGGGATTCTCGGGAGATGAACTACGATAGCAAGCTCCAAAACATGAGCTGGTTCTGCTACAAACATGTGAACATGTTGTCCTAGACAAAACATTATCACATGGTAGTCTTACAACAAAACACTACCGAGTTCAGGTGGGGAACCATAATCGAGGATATTGAAGTCCTTGCATAAGGCATGCTCTTAAGAAGGAACTTCTTCTCCTTGAACAAATCAATCAGTGGCTTGGTGTGCTCGGAACACATATGGAATGAAGGTTGCAAGTCTCCAAACCATAGAATACTTCGCACATATGCATGACTGACTTGGGATGATTCCAAGGAAACAAAACAATCTTCCTCAAATTCATGGCGGCAACTTGCATCATATGCACATGAATTAGGGAAAGTCACTACTTTCATTCAAACATATGCTTCATGAACGAAACACGAAGAAATGCTTACACAAGTTTCCAACACTAGGTTGATGTTCAACATGATTCATGGGGGGAGACAAAAT
>NW_021203251.1:0-2183 GCF_002162155.2 Triticum dicoccoides
TGCATCGTCACATGAGTCGATGATATGCAACATATATAGTTGAGCAACACAAAGACACAGACTTGGCAAAAATAGAAATAACATATCATAAGCATAAATAACAAAGTTCATCGTACCCAAAATGACCTAACTAGAGTGATTTTCGCTAGTCGAGGAGGAGGACGGTTTAATTACATCACAAATAAAGTTTCACCGTGCATAACTCAAAGTTTTGTCATAAAAGAAAGTATGGACTAAATGGACACATTGTCATATATCGACAATCACTCCATCATGTCGTGCCATCCATCCAAGTCAGGGAGATAGTCATCGAGCTTAGTGAAAGGCTTCATGTCGAGACGCTGAGAGGCTATCCATGTTCGGACGTCTTCCCGCGACATTTGTCCTTCTGCATGGAACATCCCTGTTTTTCCGATGACCTCATTCATGATGATTTGGGCAAGTTCGCGCTGGATGTTATAGAACTCAGCTCGAAGTCGATGATCCTCGATATCTCCTATGTCCTTTGCCCATTGCAGAATATGGGCATCGCTAGATCTAGGCGCCATGTGAAGGTTCTGATGATCCTGTCGGTACTCCAGCATGTGGTGTAGGACATAGAATCCATCATTAAGAGAATCGTTCGGTTGCTGGATGCAGCAGAAGTCGGTCTTATGGCTGAAGGCGGGCCTGCCGCCCCTTCTCTTCTTGTCCCTAACCTCTCCACCCCTTGCTTGGTAGTAAAACATAGCACTGTCGAGAACATCTTTGATGTTGGTGTAATCCTTTTTGTGAATGTTCTTCGACGAGTCCAAGTAAAGAGCGTGGAAGAATCGGGGGTAGAGGATGATGAGGACGGCGCGCCCGCCGCTGCGCAAAATAAGTACACCTCAAATTAATTAGCCTCCACCGTGCAAATGAATTATTGAAATCGAAGGAATGATAGCAGCGCGGATGACTTACACGAGATGATAAGGCAGGAGAATCGCCTCCTTGTCCTTATTGGCGAGCATGAAACTGACGATGTAATCCCTCGCGTATTCACGATGCTGTGCACAGACTCCCAAGAAGCCCTCGTGCATGTAGTACGGGTCAGCGACACAGATATGAGATATCTGCTCAACCCCAATGATGTAGCTCATGTGCAAGGCATAAAGGCGGACAAAAGTAAAATCCAGCTTCTTCACGTGAAACATGTCGAATATGTAATCGAATCGGGGGAAGAACTTATCCGCGGGGAAGCCCTTGACGTACGACATTTGCTGCGGAACGTTAACCACGTAGAGTGGGTATCCTGGATCTTTCGAGGCGATGAGGCCTTTCTCTACCCGCAGCACATCGTCATGAAGTCTCCTTAGATCGCCGAATCTGGCCCGTAGCGCTGTTTCAGGTAGGATTGGTCGACCGGGGATATGCCATTTATCCGCATCGGGGATATCTACACGGTCCCGAAGCCGAGGTTGCTGAGGCGGCTGGATCATAGAATAAGCTTTTTTGCCTTTCCTCGCTCTCTTCCTAGGCTTCTTTACCACCGGATGGTCGTCAATAACACGTTGAGACGGTAATTCAGGCACCGACTCATGATGCTCAAACCCTGAGGAGGCGCCAGTATAGACATACTGTTCAGCGCCATCGTCATCCTCATCCTCATCCATGGCGACGTCATCAGCCTCTAATGGAGCCACCTGCTTACCCCGTCCGCTATCACCCAACCCGACACCCGACGCTAATTGGGTAGGTGGGGTGTTGATGTTCATACCTTGCTGAGGCTGTGTGCTCGTGGGTGTGCTCCCGGCCGCCTCCAGACGAAGCAGACTCTTTGGCCACAACAGGACCCACCCATTGCAACAATCACCAAGCCGCCGCGGAGTCTCGTCGTCATCCCCCACTAGTATTAGAGGAGGCAAATTCTCGTGGCCCTGTTTGACACTGGCCACGAAAACCTTGAAGACGTTCGGGGGGATCGACCGGCTGTGGAACAATGGTTCCTTCGGCTCCATTATCGTCCCCTTCCCCACGTCCACCTTCTGTTCGCCGATGGTGTACAATATGGTGCATGCGGTTTCGTCGGCCTGCAAATAAAAGTCTGCAATGTGAGACATCCGAAAGGCAACGAAAACGGGAGATTATACATTTATATTGAAGGGGGCCGGTGTGGCAGATACCGTGAGGGTGTCGAGCTCAGCCAAAGAGGAGGCACCACC
>NW_021203252.1:0-1603 GCF_002162155.2 Triticum dicoccoides
AATAATGCTATCTTCGTCGTGGTCGATCGTCTTTCCAAAGTAGCCCATTTCTTACCTGTTCGTGAGAGTATAACCGCTAGTCAGCTGGCAGACTTATACATCTCCCGAATAGTGTCTCTCCATGGTGTTCCTTTGGAAATTAACTCGGATCGAGGAAGTCTTTTCACCTCTCGATTTTGGGAAAGTTTCCAAAATGCTATGGGAACCCGTCTCTCCTTTAGCACCGCCTTCCACCCTCAGTCGAGCGGTCAAGTGGAACGCGTCAACCAGATTCTAGAAGACATGCTTCGAGCCTCTGTTATCTCATTCGGAATGGATTGGGAGAAGTGCCTTCCATTTGCCGAATTCGCTTATAACAACAGCTATCAATCTAGCTTGGGTAAAGCCCCTTTTGAAGTTCTCTATGGACGACGGTGTCGAACACCCCTTAACTGGTCCGGGAAAGACAATTCTTTGGCCCGGATATGATTCAGGAAGCAGAAGAACAAGTTCGCATCGTTCGTGAAAAGTTGAAAACAGCCCAATCTCGTCAAAAGAGTCCATATGACCGAAAACATAAGGCTATGACTTTCGAGGTTGACGAGAAGGCTTATCTTCGGGTTACCCCTCTGAAGGGAACCCATCGTTTCGGTATCAAAGGCAAATTGGCTCCTCGTTACATTGGACCTTTTCGCATTCTCGCCAAACGAGGAGAAGTTGCCTACCAGTTGGAACTACCTCCGCATCTCTCCAGAGTTCACGATGTCTTCCACGTTTCTCAACTCAGGCGTTGCTTCTCGGATCCTATCCGTGAAGTGGACCACGAAACGCTTGATCTCCAAGATAATCTTACATACCGAGAGTACCCCATTCGTATCCTCGATCGGGCCGAGCGTACCACTCGATGTCATAATATCAAGTTTCTCAAGGTTCAATGGTCGCACCATTCTGAGGATGAAGCAACTTGGGAAAGGGAGGATCGTCTTCGACTTGAGTATCCCGCCTTCTTTCCGGAGGAACCCAAATCTCGGGACGAGATTCTTTTGAGTGGGGGTGAGTTGTCACATCCTAGTTACCATGCATTAGAGTGTTGCATCATGTTTACTTTTTCATCAGAAACTTGAAATGGGGATGACAGAACCCCCAGTCCCCTCTGAAACCAACTAGGGTTTACTAAAAACTTTTTCAATGAACCTGAAATGCCCTTCTAAAATGCCCATCATTTTTGTCTTGGTTCAGAACCCCTGCCAAAAGTGGTGCACCTTTTCCTAGGCCATCTTAGGGTTTTTGAATTAAATCATAAATATTTGAATTTGGGCATTTAAAATTATATAAAATATTTAAATGCTCAAATACCTCCAAACTAAAATGTTTCATGTTGGAAATAATCCAACTATGGACCAGGAGTAATTTGGTGATTTTTGAAGTTGCCTAGGTATTTTATTAAATTCAACAAAGTTGCAGATATATTAAAAAAAGAAACAGAAACAGAAAAAAAGGGGAAACTTACCTGGCGCCACCGCAGGCCCACCAGCCAGCCCACCTGGCCGGCCCAGCCCGGCCACCGCTCCAGCGAGCTGCTTGGCTCGCCAGGCAGGCAGCCAAGGTGCTCGGCGGCGGCACC
>NW_021203253.1:0-1331 GCF_002162155.2 Triticum dicoccoides
GATCACATCGACTTTGGAACCGTTTCCCACGCGCATCGTCACCTCGTCCTTTGCTAGTGCCCGCTTATTCTGTAGTCCCTGTTTCGAGTTGCAAATATTAGCAACAGAACCAGTATCAAATACCCAGGTGCTACTGCGAGCTCTAGTAAGGTACACATCAATAACATGTATATCACATATACCTTTGTTCACCTTGCCATCCTTCTTATCCGCCAAATACTTGGGGCAGTTCCGCTTCCAGTGACCAGTCTGCTTGCAGTAGAAGCACTCAGTTTCAGGCTTAGGTCCAGACTTGGGTTTCTTCTCTTGAGCAGCAACTTGCTTGCCGTTCTTCTTGAAGTTCCCCTTTTTCTTCCCTTTGCCCTTTTTCTTGAAACTAGTGGTCTTGTTAACCATCAACACTTGATGCTCCTTCTTGATTTCTACCTCCACAGCTTTCAGCATTGCGAAGAGCTCGGGAATAGTCTTGTTCATCCCTTGCATATTATAGTTCATTACGAAGCTCTTGTAGCTTGGTGGCAGTGATTGGAGAATTCTGTCGATGACGCAATCATCCGGAAGATTAACTCCCAATTGAATCAAGTGATTATTATACCCAGACATTTTGAGTATATGCTCACTGACAGAACTGTTCTCCTCCATCTTGCAGCTATAGAACTTATTGGAGACTTCATATCTCTCAATCCGGGCATTTGCTTGAAATATTAACTTCAACTCCTGGAACATCTCATATGTTCCATGACGTTCAAAATGTCGTTGAAGTCCCGATTCTAAGCCGTAAAGCATGGCACACTGAACTATCGAGTAGTCATCAGCTTTGCTCTGCCAGACGTTCATAACATCTGGCGTTGCTCCAGCAGCAGGCCTGGCACCCAGCGGTGCTTCCAGGACGTGATTCTTCTGTGCAGCAATGAGGATAATCCTCAAGTTACGGACCCAGTCCGTGTAATTGCTACCATCATCTTTCAACTTTGCTTTCTCAAGGAACGCATTAAAATTCAACGGAACAACAGCACGAGCCATCTATCTACAATCAACATAAACAAGCAAGATACTATCAGGTACTAAGTTCATGATAATATTTAAGTTCAATTAATCATATTATTTAAGAACTCCCACTTAGATAGACATCCCTCTAATCCTCTAAGTGATTACGTGATCCAAATCAACTAAACCATAACCGATCATCACGTGAGATGGAGTAGTTTTCAATGGTGAACATCGTTATGTTGATCATATCTACTATATGATTCACGCTCGACCTTTCGGTCTCCGTGTTCCGAGGCCATATCTGCATATGCTAGGCTCGTCAAGTTTAACCTGAGTATTCT
>NW_021203254.1:0-815 GCF_002162155.2 Triticum dicoccoides
GAAACGAGTCAGAATTGGAAAAAACTGTGAGTGTTGACAACTGACACATAAACGCACCCCGGGGTTCATTAATCGTGGAAATCGCTCTGGCTCCACAAAACGGCGAGTAATAGTCCACGAAACGGACAAGAATCGGCCAAATATGTGAGTGTTGATGATCGACACGTAAACGCACCCCGAGGTTCGTCAATTGTGGAAATGACTCCGGGACCCCAAAACAGAGTAATAGTCCAAGAAACGGGCAGAATCAGCCCGAACTGTGATTGTTGATGACCGACACATAAGCGCACCTTGGAGTTCGACAACCATGGAAATCGCTTTGGGGCCCAAAAAAGGTGAGTAATAGTCCATGAAACGGGCCAGAATCAGCCAAAACTGCAAGTGTTGATGACCAACATGTAAGCACACCTTGGGGTTTCAACAACTATGAAAATCGCTTCGGGACCCCAAAACGATGAGTAATAGTCCACTAAACGGGTCAGATTTGGCCAAAGTTGTGAGTGTTGACGACGGACACATAAACGCACCCCGGGGTTCATCAATCGTGGAAATCGCTCTGGGTCCCCAAAACGCTGAGTAATAATACAGGAAACCGTGAGTAATAGTCCAAGAAACGAGAATCGGTTTGGGACCCCAAAACGGTGAGTAATAGTCCATGAAACGGGCCAGAATCGGCCCAAACCAAGAGTGTTGACGATAGGTACATAAACGCACCCGGGGTTCGACAACTATGGAAATCACTCCGGGACCCCAAAACTGTGAGCAATAGTCCATGAAACGGGCCAGAATCGACCAAAACTGCGAGTTTTGATGAC
>NW_021203255.1:0-1017 GCF_002162155.2 Triticum dicoccoides
GTTCGTATCCTCGATCAGGCCGAGCGTACCACTCGACGTCATAATATCAAGTTTCTCAAGGTTCAATGGTCGCACCATTCTGAGGATGAAGCAACTTGGGAAAGGGAGGATCGTCTTCGACTCGAGTACCCCGCCTTCTTCCCGGAGGAACCCAAATCTCGGGACGAGATTCTTTTGAGTGGGGGTGAGTTGTCACACCCTAGCTAGTCATGCATTAGAGTGTTGCATCATGTTTACTTCTTCATCAGAAACTTGAAATGGGGATGACAGAACCCCCAGTCCCCTCTGAAACCAACTAGGGTTTACTAAAATAATTTTCAATGAACCTGAAATGCCCTTCTAAAATGCCCATCATTTTTGTCTTGGTTCAGAACCTCTGCCAAAAGTGGTGCACATTTTCCTAGGCCATCTTAGGGTTTTTGAATTAATTCATAAATATTTGAATTTGGGCATTTAAAATTATATTAAATATTTAAATGCTCAAATACCTCCAAACTAAAATGTTTCATGTTGGAAATAATCCAACTATGGACCAGGAGTGATTTGGCGATTTTTGAAGTTGCCTAGGTATTTTATTAAATTCAACAAAGTTGCAGATATATTAAATAAAAACAGAAACAGAAAAAAAAGGGGAAAACTTACCTGGCGCCACCGCAGGCCCACCAGCCAGCCCACCTGGCCGGCCCAGCCCAGCACCGCGCCAGCGAGCTGCTTCCGGCCAGGCAGGCAGGCAGGTGCTCGACGGCGAGCACCGCAGCGCGCCACGCAGCTGCTCGCCGCCTCGCCGCCTCCCTCGCCCGGCTAACGCCGTGGATCAGCCTCCCTCTCTCCCCCGAACCCCCCAGACACCCCCTCTCCTCTCCAGTTCCTCCCCCTCGCACGCCCCAGCCATGGCCGACGCCATCGCCGCCACCCCCTCGCCGTAGCCACGCCCTCCGACCACCCCACGCCGTGCCACCGTGTCCAGGAGCTCCGCCGCTGTCCACTTCATCGAGCAGCCGAGCCCCGAGCGCTCGC
>NW_021203256.1:0-1423 GCF_002162155.2 Triticum dicoccoides
TGAGTCAGTCCATTCTTCCACCGGGGGTTAAGGAATTAGGACCTATTCTCTCTATCAGGATCACGTGTTACTACTCAGTAGTACCTTATAAGTTTGATGGATACAAGCCTAGTTCAGTTCTACTACCACATTATGTTGTTAGAATGGATTCAGAACTTTGATATGATGATGTTGAGTGCGTACGAAATCCTTTGTCAAATGTCTCAAAATCCTTCTTGAGCATTTACAGCTGTTATGCTGCCGAAATTTTGCTAGAAATTCTAATGCCTTTGCATTATGATTGTGCTTTCAGATGGCCACTCGCGACCTCAATCAAGTGGTTCGCCTGACTCGATGCCTAGATGTACCCGGCCATACTGCCAAGTTGGTCAGGGTAATGACTGAGGCTGGATACCGCTGGTATCCTGAGTACACGGTCGAAGAGCAATTCCGAGACTTTAATCAAAGCCACTATCTCTGCACTGTCAGGATATTTCCATCTTATCCTGGATCCACCGAGCCTCTTCACTGCTCTTATGGACTCGGGATTACTATTGAGATGGCTGTGCAGGACGCCGCCTACTCTATGATGACCATTATGCGAGTCAGATCTGGTATATTTCGGGACTCTGATTTCCGGTATATGCCAGGATCACTTCCGGGAGCACAAGGGTATCTCCAGGCTATCTATGCTGACCCCACCCAGGAGGATTCACGGACTCGCACCACTGCTGAGATGCTCGAGGATAAGGACCGTGAAAATCGGGCCTTGAGGTTAGAGCTCTTCAATACCCGTGCTGACCATTGGGCCACATTGACTCGGTTCGCACCGGCGGTGCAAGCTGGATGTTCAGATATGCGCGATCTCTATCCTGTGAGATCTGCTCTGCCAGACGTGATGGTTTGGCGTGATGTAGGAGGCATCACCCCACCTCGCGGGCCCCGCAAGCCACCGTCTGTTGGTCCAAGACCTCATCCTAGCCCCTATGGTCCACAAGCTCCGCGAGATCGTCTGTTTCCGGATGATCATGTTGAGCTTCCAGGCTATGGAGGTGACTTCTACGAGGACTACTACGGATCGGTCTGAGTTAGTGGTAGTATCACTAGTTCGCACTAGCTGTGTCGTCTATCGTCCCGCGTGACTCGTGGGATATGACCTAGTTTGTACTCCTTCCGGAGGTGTAGAAAAATAATGTATAGGAGCTTGGAATGCCTCCGATGAGATGTAATCCTCTTTCACCGTAATAGTACTTTGTTTGGTCTTGTACTAAACCCTGTATGGTGTGTATGACGATGGAATAAAGAAGCAGTTTCTGTATTTACCATGTCATACGGATGATCATCTTGCATTCTGAATTATTCCTTACATTCTGTATCCTATGTCGGAATTTTATCATTCTGACTAAATCATTGTCTTGTTTACCTAGGATGGTCAACACGCGCG
>NW_021203257.1:0-1095 GCF_002162155.2 Triticum dicoccoides
GACTACCAGAAACTCTTGAGGTGAGACAACGTACACGAGTCCACTAATCACCACACAATACACTACTATGGATTCATCCCCGTCTCCCTACGAGAAGGCCATCCATAGCACTCACACTTGTCTTGAGCCTTTTATAGTATTCACTTCAAGTTGTCTATGTACCATGTAAGCATCCAAGAAGTCCATAACCGCGGACCCGGCTATTCGAATAGATCATGTTAACCCTGCAGGGGTGTACTTCTTCACACACGCTCTCGCCACTTACCGCCATGTACACGTCATGTATCTCGGCAACCTTCAAGCGGAAGCCTGGCGAGGGTGTCGGCCACGACCTGACTAACCACACAAGACTCTAGTCCAGGTTTATTGCCTATTCGGGTTCCATCCGCAAGGAGATCCGGCCGGGGTGTCGCTCACGGCCCCAAACAATGTGAGTAGGGTTCCCAAGCCCACCATCCGGGTGCCACTTGGTACACCGTGCCACGTGTGCCTAGTCTGTCCCAAGCCCACCCTGTCGGGTGCCACTTGGTAGAAAAATAGCACTACCTACAAACACCAGAAACTAGTTGCGACTCCTGGACATAGATCAAGTTGGTTAATAAGTCGAGAGGGCTTGGAGCGCCCGGAGCCCAATGTGTGGTAGTATCGAGTCATTGGACAACATACATAGAACTCAGGGCTTAAGGACGGTTCCAGTGAGACAACCCACCATGTACTCCTACATGGCCTCTCACCGCTACCTTTACCAAATCGTGTTCACACACTTAACTCTCAGCACCAGAACATATCGTAACACTCCAATTCATTCCCAATGAATCAGACCTGACACAACTCTAAGCAATAGCAGGCATAGCATGGTAGGAACACAACATGGCTCAATCAACTCCTACACATGCTAGTGGGTTTTAACTATTTACTGTGGCAATGACAGGTCATGCAGAGGAATGGGTTCAACTACCGCAGCACAAAGTAGCAGATGAATCGTTGTTGTCCTAATGCAATAACTGAGAGCAGGAGCGAGAGAGTAGGGTTCTATCGAAATGAACAAGGGGGTTTGCTTGCCTGGTAAAACAACAGAGGAGTTACTGCTTCACA
>NW_021203258.1:0-1583 GCF_002162155.2 Triticum dicoccoides
AAAGAGGAACCTATACCTCCCAAAATTGATCTTGGGGACTTTTGTCCTATCAAATTTGGCCCTTTTGATTACTTTTGTTTGCCTCAAAGGAAACTTGCTGCCGAACGTAAAGAATATGAAATGAGTTTTACCGATCTATCTTATTACTACGGCACTACCTAGATCTATCCTCGCTTTTATGCCTAGCTAGGGGCGTTAAACGATAGCGCTTGTTGGGAGGCAACCCAATTTTATTTTTAGTTTTTTGTGTGTTTTTCTTCTGTTAGGGAATAAATAACCCATCTACCTTCTGTTTGGATGTTGTTTTGTGTTTTAATTAGTGTTTGTGCAAAGCTAGACCTATTGGATCTTCTTGGATGATAGTTATTTGATCTTGCTGTAATTTCCAGAAACTTTGCGTTCAGTGCCCGAATTGTTAAAAATCATCAGAATATGATAAAATACTGATTCCAATTTCTGCTGATCAACAAACAAATTTTATAGGGTGTCCAATTTTGGTAGATTTTTTGGAGTTACAGAAGTTTGTGTTAGTTACAGATTACTACATGCTGTTCTGTTTTTGACAGATTCTGTTTTTCGTGTGTTGTTTGATTATTTTGATGGATCTATGGTTAGTAAAATAGGGTATGATCCATAGAGAAGTTTGAATACAGTAGGTTTAACACCAATATAAATAAAGAATGAGTTCATTACAGTACCTTGAAGTGGTCTTTTGTTTTCTTTCTCTAACGGAGCTCACGAGATTTCTATTGAGTTTTGTGTTGTGAAGTTTTCATGTTTTGGGTGAAATTTTTTGATGGATTATGGAACAAGGAGTGGAAAGAGCCTAAGATTTGGGATGCCCATAGCACCCCCAATATAATCCAAGGATACCCAAAAGTCAAAGCTTGGGGATGCCCCGGAAGGCATCCCCTCTTTCGTCCACTTCCATCGGTAATTTACTTGGAGCTATATTCTTATTCACCAACATGATATGTGTTTTGCTTGGAGCGTCTTGTATTATTTGTGTCTTTGTTTGTTAGTGTGCCACAAACATCCTTGCTGTACACACCTTTTGAGAGAGCCATACTTAAATTGGAATTTGATAGAATACTCTTTGTGCTTCACTTATATCTTTTGAGCTATGTAGTTTTGCTCTATGTGCTTCACTTATATCTTTTGAGCGTTGTAATTTTGCTCTATGTGCTTCACTTAGATCTTTTAGAGCACAGTGGTGGTTTGTTTTAAAGAAACTATTGATCTCCCTTACTTCACTTAAATTATTTTGAGAGTCATAATAGCATGGTAATTTGCTTAATAATAATATGCTTGGTATTCAAGATTTGTGAACCTTTCTTTTGAGTGCATTGAATACTAAGAAAAGTTAGATGCTTGATAATTGTTTTGAGATATGGAGGTGGTAATATTAAAGTCATGCTAGTAGAGTAATTGTGAATTTGAGAAGTTCTTGAGTTAAAGTTTGCAAGTCCCGTAGCATGCACGTATGGTAAACGTTATGCAACAAATTTGAAACATGAGGTGTTATTTGATTGTCCTCCTTATGAGTGGCGGTCGGGGACGAGCGATGGTCTTTTCCTACCAAT
>NW_021203259.1:0-677 GCF_002162155.2 Triticum dicoccoides
TCATCAACACTCGCAGTTTTGGCTGATTCTGGCCCGTTTCATGGACAATTACTCACTGTTTTGGGGTCCCGGAGTGATTACCATGATTAACAAACCCTGGAATGCGTCTACTTGTCGATCATCAACACTGACAGTTTTGGCCGATTCTGGCCCGTTTCATGGACTATTAGTCACTGTTTTGGGGTCCCAGAGTGATTTCCATGATTAACAAAACCTGGGACGCTATTACATGTCGGTCATCAACACTGGTAGTTTTGGCCGATTCTTGCCCGTTTCATGGACTATTACTCACTGTTTTGGGGTCCCAGAGTTATTACCACGATTAACAAACCTTGAAACGCATCTACGTGTTGGTCATCAACACTGGCAGTTTTGGCCGATTCTGGCCCGTTTCATGGACTATTACGCACTGTTTTTGGGTTGGAGAGTGATTTCCACTATCAACAAACCCTGGGATGCGTTTACGTCTCGGTCATCAACAGTGGCCGTTTTGGCCTATTCTGGCCCGTTTCATGGACTATTACTCGTTGTTTTTGGGTCCCGGAGTGATTACCACCATTAACAAACCCTGGGATGCGTCTACGTGTCGGTCATCAATACTGCTAGTTTTGGCCGATTCTGGCCTGTTTCATCGATATTACTCACTGTTTTGGGGTCCCAGAGTGATTTCCACGATT
>NW_021203260.1:0-2448 GCF_002162155.2 Triticum dicoccoides
AAAAAAAAGGAGTCTAATATTACACTTCTCGCTTCTTCAGCTTAACCATAAGCCCGTTTTTCATCTCTAGTATACAAGATGCCTTGGGCTCGATGCTTTGCCCTTTCTCCAGATGCACATCGAAGTTCCATAGCGTTGAGGCCACGACAATCATCATCTGCATAACCGCGATTTCCTTACCGAGGCACATCCTTGGCCCCGAGTTAAAGGCCAGGAACTTGTGAGGTGGTACATACCTTAGACCATTGCCATCCTTCAAGAGCCACCTATCTGGGTTATAGTCAAGGCAGTCCTTACCCCATATGCCCTCCATTCTCCCCATGGAATGAAGAGAAATAAAGATGGCGTCGCCGGCATGCACCTCATGGCCACTCGGCATTGTATCATCAGCGACCACCGTCTTGAGCTCAGTAGGCGCCGGCGGGTACAACCTAAGAGTCCCATACAAGGCAGCCCTAAGATAGGATAAAGATCTGGTCTCATCCGGCTCAAATATCACCATAGTTCCAACACCAGCTACTACTTTATGTGATGCAACCGGTGAGAGTTCGTTGCGGATGATTGAAACGATGTTAGGGTTCTGGGCGAGGTTGTAGAAGATCCATGTCAAGGCTATTCAAACTGTGTCCCTCGCAACGAGCATGTAGCCAATGGTGATAGCACAAAACAAGTCATCATTAGCGTAGCATGGGTCATCGAGGAAGAAAGATACAATATCCACACCTTCTTCTTCCTCATCATTATTAACTTGCCACGTCTTGATATTCCTCCTCTCCATCATCTCCTTGATGAACCTTCGTAGCAGTGTGTGCTCCACATTGAGCTTTTTCTTAGGACCGATGTTTAACCACCTCATCAGTTTCCAGCAATAAGATGGCATCATGTGCCGAAAGCATACCACCTCCATGACTATGTCCAAGGCAACCGCGACAACCATGGGTGGCATTTCCGATGATAGGAGGCCAGGATCAACACCGAAGAGAGGCATAGCAGCCAGGTCAAACATAAACCTGGACATCATATGTTGCATGTCGAATGGAATGTTTGTGTTTGACATGTGGGTAAACAACGGGAGGAGGTCATTCTCCACCTTCCGGCAGCAGCAAGCCACCATACTGGCAACTAGTCGTGGGCTAGCAAGCAAGCCCTTGACTTTTGTGCGATGCCGACGCCACGGCTCGCCATCAATGGTGAAGAGGCTTCCATCCAGGATGTCGAATGTATCGGCGAACCTCGTACCCTTGGGAAAGTTGGCGTAGTTGGTTGTGAAGATGTGCCGGACGTTGGCAGGGTCACATGTGATGAAGAACCTCATGCCGCTGCTAGGTGGGCCATGCGCCCTGAAGCTGTGGCCGGATCCAGCAAAGACGGGTGAAATAGTCATGCAAGTTGTGGAGGTTGGACATGAAGGAAGGGAACATGTGGAGTATTGGCCAGTTTGTGGGCAGCACTGATTGGTTCTTTGATCTACAACTAACCCTCAAGCACAAGTAGTATAGGGGAACAAGTACCACGAGTGCTGTGGAGATGAGCAGCTCTTGAGAGAGCAGAATTGACATTGTCCTCTGTGGTGTGGGATGTGCTACTACGCACTTACATGTACCCTTTAGTGGACATGGCTATAGCTTCATATATATAGACAAGTTCTCTGTACATTGGTAAGTACTACTAATACTAGCAGCGGTGGCTGTTGATTGTTAAGTAAAGCAGGTCTATAGGTTTGCACATGAAAAATAAGTACAGCATATGAAATATAACGTGTACACATGCCACATTTATCATAACAACACTTAAATTTTACATATGTCATGTACGACAGGGAGTAGGACAGGGAATCGCTAGCTGCTCTTAGGTTGTTGAACCGCACAAAACAAGGTATATCTACTTTAATTGTTGATTGTGATTGAATTGTACTGCAGGTTAGTTTTAAGTTAATGGAAACACTGCCCAACCGCCCATTATTTTTTGAAGGTTCTACGCAGGTCCACCCCTGACTCGCAGTGACATACTCAGTCAAATTATCCGGCCTCCCACCATTGTCCAAAGGGGAGAAGAAGCCGTGACTGCTATGGAAGAAAAAGAATTAGGATGCTCCAGTGATGGTGCATACACTCCACACGTCCTCATTTGGTTTGCTGCTCAATGCATGCATGTGTACCTACTCCACATGATGCCATCACCTAATGACATTATTTATTTAACCTATGGTTTCACTCTAACAAGATGCGCATGATATATAATAAACATAACAAAAGTTAAATTAAGACAATGGTACCATGACTTGGTAGTATAATACATGTAGTCTAGCTAGTTCTTGCAGTCTCCTCTACACATCCGTTGGTTCGTGTTAATAAGAGAAAGTTGTTACTAACTTGTTAGCCGCCACAACAATAACATAGTGAAGGCTTTATATCCATCTATTTTATTTTGAGGGATCTGGGGGCGATT
>NW_021203260.1:4488-4878 GCF_002162155.2 Triticum dicoccoides
TGGAAACGGTTCACGAAGGGAATGGTGGAAGAGGAAAGATACCGGCACCGATGAAGAGGGGGACGGGACGGCGGAAGTCGGTGGCGGCGGAAAAAAATGCAATCAAACCTAACGCTGGGCAGGATTATTACTACTCCCTCCGTCCCAAAATTCTTGTCTTAGATTTGTCTTGATATGGATGTATCTAACACTAAAACGTAACTAGATACATCCATATTTGGACAGATCTAAGACAAGAATTTTGGGATGGAGGAAGTACATCATAGACACAACATTTGAAGGAAGAAAATAAAGCACCGGAACAGGTGAGGGCATGAGGAGACACACTTCTGCCGCCATCATGACCATCTCTGCCCTCCTAGACCGACTGGTTCATGAGCTCTTGGTCGG
>NW_021203260.1:7292-8776 GCF_002162155.2 Triticum dicoccoides
ATCGGAGATATGACGAACTACTTGAAAGAGTGAAGGTATTTATCCATGCTGTGTCTTTGCAATTGAATGCTTGCCTCTTTGAGCACAAATCTTGGTACTGACGTGGCATGTTTTGTCTTTGAAAGAGTTATTTCTTGAGCAGTACAAGTACTATGGAGAAATAAGTACGTTAAATGTTTTTACTTTTTTTTAGAAAAGAAGGATGACCCCCGGCCTCTGCATCTGGGGGATGCATGCGGCCACTTTATTGATTATTCTCGAGAGCCTTATAAAGTATTACAACAATATGCCTGGATCCGCCATCTTGGCAATATATGCCACTACTCCTATCCAACTGATGAAGGGGTGCTAACTGGGCCAAATACTCAGACCACTCACCTAAGCCTGTCATCAAAAGCCGGAAGCCCCAGCCGAGCCACATACCGGGTCTGGGGCACAGACCGGTCTGACACACTCACAAGTATCGTCGCCGCCATCTTCCACAGGTCCGTCTTCAGAGCAGATATTGAGGCTTCTACCTTGTCAGGCCACTCTGTCATCGACGTCACCATGACGCCAGACAGCTACCTCCTCCTGCGCGAGTCCATCTCCGCGCATCGGGCGCCGAGTCTCCACTGCACCACGCCGCCGAGACCTGCTGCCATCAATGTTTAAGATGAAGCACCGCTCCACCAAAGAAGCCACCCACTGGTCCGTCGATCCTGTACACACCTCCAAGACTGACGCCCCCAAGAGGAAACGACACAATATAGCGCCACCATCATCTGATCTACTGATCTAGGGTTTCCCCCGGAGATAGCAGATAGTGGCCTTGAATTTCTCCTCGGTGATGCCTTCAAGAAGGGAACGCCGCATAACAGCGCCGTCACCGCCGGCCTTGGCAGCTAGCCAAAGGCAGGTTTTCACCCAGATTTGAAGAACCTCCATCAAGCATTGCATGCACGGATCGCCCAGCACCGGGCCGTGGTGCATCGCCAGATCCATTGCAGATCAGCACTGCCACCACATGCCCGCTGTCCACCTCACGCCGCTCGAAGAAAACACCACCGGGAGCGCCGGATTGCCGCTGCCACGAGCACGCCACGCCCGCCGGAGCTCGTCAGGCCGACCCCCTCCTGCTCCCAAGGACGCGCTCGTCCAAGGAACGCAGAATACTTCCGTGCAGGTCGCCATGCGCCATCGCAGGCAGCAGTACATCACCGAGCGGGAAATGCCGACCCCTCCGCCACCACCTACAACCCCCCGCCGAGACCCGCCACCACGCCGTCGGACGCCACGGGCCGCGCACGCCCGGGCCACCGCCAGTTCCCGCCGAGATCCGCCGCCCCAGTCCCAACGGGAGCCGCGAGGAGTCGCCCCGCCGCCGCCGTCAGCTGCACGAGCTTCGCCCGGCGGCTTCCTCCGGCGGCGACGCGGGGCTGGGGACGATTGGCCGGCGGCGCGCTAGGGTTAGGGAGGCGCCCCCGAGTCGCCCTAGGCGAGAG
>NW_021203260.1:8937-13392 GCF_002162155.2 Triticum dicoccoides
GGGGGGGGGGGTTAGGGTTAGGGAGACAATGGATCTCTGATCTCGTGGTGCCTGTTGGTGCTACATTCTTTTTTCTACTAATTCCCATAGAGGCAAAGATAATTCATTTTTCTTTGATTTCATCTACGATGTTTTTCCATAGAATTATTTAAAATCATGAAAGTACTTTAGTTGCTTGCAATTGGTTTCATGTGTTTTCCATCTTGCTTTTACATTCACAAGTGCACGGTGAGTTCCCATACGAAGGCAACAAATTTTGAGTGTACGAGGAGTTTTAAATGTATATTGGCTCCCCTGTTTGTTGTGTTGTGTGGTCTGTTTGGTTCGCTTTGTCATGATTTGACGAGATGCCAATTGATGTTGTATGTTGGCTTGTGCTAGCGGAACATGTTGTGATTCGATGGACACAATGTGATATTTTTTGATCTCCCGTTGCAACGCACGAGCATGTTTGCTAGTAATAAACTAACAATAGAAGTCGTCTCCAATGACGTCCAATTATCTTAATTATGTATGCTCAAGCATGACGCATAAACTCTCGTAACCTGGTAATAAACCGCAGGTACTAGCTAGGTAAAATAAATCTCAGATTACGATGATGGATAAACCTAGTCTAATGACCTTCCAGCCAAAACGATTTGATGGATCACCAGAGCAGGAGCAATTCGTCGACGAGCCGCTCTCCTTCCGGGTTTCCATGGTGCCGCTGAATGAGCATACGGATGACGAGGCCGACGATGGGAGAGGTCAGGACGGGGATGAAAATAATGAGGAGCGTGAGTGCGAGGACCTTGAGGTCGTGAACGATGCAGTCGTCGTTGGAGTCCCACATAATCACGAGGAAGATGGCGATGGAGAAGAGCGCCGGGACGGTGCAGCCCACAAGGAAGATCATCGCCGACCGGCTGCACTCCTCGGGCTCCGCCGCCGCCAGCAGCTGCTGCTGCTCTGTCTCGGCCATCGATCACACCCGATCGAGTTTACCTTTTTTTTTTCTTTATAAGGGAAGGGAAGAATCACCCGCGTAGCTAATTATTTTTCATGGTAATTCACAAGTTACGTAAGGGCCGACATGACAAAACTGAAAAGGTAACAGAACATCTTTGAGCTTGACACCAACGCTCATCACCTGCCTCCGCAGTGTATGGAGCCGCACAGCCTGAGCTCAAACCAGATTTTTTGGCGGACTTAGTTCGTATTTGCGATAGCGAGCAGCTCCCAATTCTGGTTGGAGCCGATTTTAACATTATTTGAAGACGGAAGGAGCAAAACATATGATAACTTTGACGACAGATGGTCGTTTATATTTAATATGACCATTGAAAGCATGGATCTTAGAGAGATCGAGCTTTCCGGTAGAAAATTCACTTGGGCCAACACGTTTCCAAATCCAACGTACGAGAAGTTGGATCATGTCCTCGCCAACGTCGAATGGCAGCAGAAGTTTTCTCTGGTGACAGTCCTAGCGTTGTCGCGCGCGATTTCCTACCATACCCCATTGCTTGTTCACTCTGGAGAGGCAACTCATGTGGGAAATAAAAACACTTTCTCTTTCGAATTAGCATGGTTTGAAAGAGAGGGGTTCTTGGATCTGATAACATGGGAGTTGGCTAAAGATCCAGGCACTACTAGAAAAAGACCTACTAATGGCGCACTGGTTTTGCCTACTAATGGCGCACTACCGGTGCGCCATTAGTATCTGGTATACTAATGGCGCACCACGCAGTGCGCCATTAGTATAGCCCACGGTGCATCATTAGTATCTGGTATACTAATGGCGCACCACGTAGAAGGGCGCCATGGTGCGCCATTAGTAACATTTTTTTTCAGAATTTTTTTTTAAAAAAAAATTTCCAAATTTTTTTTCGTTTTTTTATTAATCTCAGGTCACTATGGCTTAATCTCGGGTCAATATGCTTAATCTCAGGTCAAATCGCACTCTGTGGTCAAACTTCCCGAAAGGTCACCCATCCTCACACTACTCTAGCCCAAACACGCTTAACTTCAGAGTTCTATCCAACCCAGCAACAGCTCACTACAAATACACTTGTTGATATATCTAGCATATCAATCCTATTATACCTTGTTGATGTCTAGGACTTTGTTCATGTTCATGACTATGATGAAATTTTGAAAAATATTTCAAACTTTCCGGTCATATTACGTATCATTTTTTGAAAAAAAATTCAAAAAAAAAATTTCAAAATCAATTTTTTTTTAATTTTTTTGCCTCTAGATCTTGAAAGCTTCGTAATTTTTTTCTGTTAGGTTTTAACATGGGAAACTTATTTTCTTTTATTTTGTTGATATTTTTATCACTTTCTTTTATTTTTTTTAAACTGAAAAGGCGGTCCGGGGGGGTGCATTCGGGAACTTTTGGGCCAAGTTAGTAATGGCGCACCGTAGGGTGGTGCGCCATTACTAGTTCCACGCCCACGGTGCACCATTACTAACTAGTAATGGCGCACCACACCCACGGTGCGCCATTTTTGAAAAAATTAAAAAAATTTACTAATGGCGCACCATGGGATGTGGTGCACCATTAGTATTTGCACACTAATGGCGCACCAACACATGGTGCGCCATTAGTATTTAGTAATGGCGCACCACATGTACAGTGCGCCATTAGTGTCCATTCCATCTATAGCTCTTTTCCTAGTAGTGAGGAGGAAGGTTGAATGTATAAAGATGGCAGAATAAGATTAGGCACCTAAGGCAGTTCTTACGTGGTTGGGCCAAACATTTGAGTGGGATATATAAGGTTGGAAAGGAAAGGCTCCTTAACCTTGTTAATTCCTTCGAATTAAAAGCCGAGTCCTTCATTCTAGATACTAGGGAGCTGGAAACTAAATTGGAGGCGGAAATGAGACTGAAAGAATTGCTTCGAGAGGAGGAATTGAAGTGGACACTAATAACTAAAGTTCAAAAAATCTTTCAAAGGGATGATAACACTCAATTCTTCCATATGATTGCAAATGGCAAGCATCAAAAGAAGAGAATTTTTCAGCTCGAGCAAGATGAGGGGACGATTTTAGGACATGGGAATCTAAAACTATACATCACCAATTACTATAAGCATCTTTATGGGCCACCTGAGGATAATTTTGTGTCCTTAGATGAGTCGAGGGTTGAGGATATCCCTCAACTTGCAACGGATGAGAATGATATTTTGACCGCTCCATTTTCGGAGAAAGAGGTGTTTGAGGCAATTTCACAAATGAAGAATAATAAAGCACATGGGCTGGATGGTTTCCCGACTGAGTTTTATAAAAAGTGATGGCACATCATTAAGGGTGATTTGCTTCTAATGTTCCATGATTTGTTTTCTGGACATTTGCAGCTATTTCACTTGAATTTCGGAAGAATTACGTTACTTACAAAGAAAATAGAGGCGGTGCGGATTGAGCAGTTCTGGCCGATCTGTCTTCTTAATGTCAGCTTTAAAATTTTCACCAAGGTGGGAACTAACAGGCTTACGCAGATTGCGCATTCTATGGTGCAGCCATCTCAAACCGCTTTCATGCTGGATAGAAACATCCTAGAAGGGGTTGTGGTCCTACATGAAATGCTCCATTAAATCCACATACAAAAAAACTAGATGCGGTGGTTTTTAAGATGGATTTTGAGAAAGCGTACGATAAGGTAAAATGGCCATTTCTTCAGCAGGCCTTGCAGATGAAAGGATTCGACCAGTCCTTGAGAAACCAGGTAGATTCTTTCATGCAAAAAGAGAGTGTCGGAATTAAAGTGAATAATGACATAGGTCATTATTTCCAGATACACAAGGGTCTGAGGCAAGGAGACCTGATGTCACCCATTCTGCTCAACATAGTGGTAGACATGTTGACGATCCTAATAGGAAGAGCTAAGGATAATGGCCAGGTAGGCGGGCTCGTCCCGCATCTAGTGGACGAAGGAGTGTCCATCTTACATTACGCTGATGATACTATCATCTTTATGGAGCATGATTTGGAAAAAGAAAGAAACATGAAGCTTGTGTTATGCGTATTCAAACAGTTGTCGGGTTAAAGATGAACTTCCATAAAAGTGAATTTTGTTGGAAATATGCCCTAGAGGCAATAATAAATTAGTTATTAGTATATTTCCTTATTCATGATAATCGTTTATTATACATGCTATAATTGTATTGAAAGGAAACTCAGATACATGTGTGGGCACATAGACAACACCATGTCCCTAGTAAGCCTCTAGTTGACTAGCTCGTTAATCAAGAGATGGTTACGGTTTCCTGACCATGGACATTGGATGTCATTGATAACGGGATCACATCATTAGGAGAATGATGTGATGGACAAGACCCAATCCTAAGCCTAGCACAAAGATCGTAGTTCGTATGCTAAAGCTTTTCTAATGTCAAGTATCATTTCCTTAGACCATGAGATTGTGCAACTCCCGGATACCGTAGGAATGCTTTGGGTGTACCAAACGTCACAA
>NW_021203260.1:13967-17880 GCF_002162155.2 Triticum dicoccoides
ATGTGATCCCGTTATCAACGACATCCAATGTCCATGGTCAGGAAACCGTAACCATCTATTGATCAACGAGCTAGTCAACTAGAGGCTTACTAGGGACGTGGTGTTGTCTATGTATCCACACATGTATCTGAGTTTCCTATCAATACAATTATAGCATGGATAATAAACGATTATCATGAACAAGGAAATATAATAATAATAACTAATTTATTATTGCCTCTAGGGCATATTTCCAACATAAACATGGCATGGAGGCCTAACATGGGCATGCCCACTTGCTTGCAAAAGTTGGGGCAGTCCTGATATTTCCAAAGAAATATCATGTTCAATGGAGAGTGTTCAAATAGGCCAGAAGGATCTGTTTGGGAGCAACTCATTTCTCGACATCCTGTAAATGAACCCATTTTTTCATGTCCTTGTATTCAAGGCACCATGCCAAATTGTATGGGTTTTTGCCAAGTTTTGTCTTTTTTGGAGTTTTCTCGGTGAAAAGGTCCTATTAATGGCAAAACATGTCAAAACGTGCATACGGTGTCGGAAGTCGTTCAAACCAGGCATGTATGCCTAAAATGGACATGCCGACTTGCTTGCAAAAGTTGGGGCATGTGCTAAGATCTCCGAAGAAATACCATATTTAATGGAGAGTATTCGGATGGGCCAGAAGGGTATGTTTGGAAGCACCTCATTTCTCGACATCCCTTAAATTTCCCCATTTCTCATGGCCTTGTATGACCAATTCAAGGCACCATGCCAAATTATTTGGGGTTTCGCCCAATTTTGCATTTTTCGAAGTTTTCTTGGTTAAGAAGGTTGATAAATGAGCGGATGTGTCACTACTTGCATATGGTGTCGAAAATCATCCAAACCAGGCATGTGCCTACCATGGGCATGCCTACCTTCTTTCAAAAGTGGTATTCATTTTAAGGATGTCCAAAAAAGACTATGTTCAACGGAGGGTGTTCGGATAGGCTAGAAGGGTCCGTTTGAAGGCTTGTTTTTTTTCGACATCCGTCAGATAACCTCCAATATTTTCCACCAACTTTTATGACCAATCAAGACACAATGCCAAGTTGTTTAGATTTTTGAGAAGTTTTGCATTTTCTAGAGTTTTCTCCGTGAAAATAGGGTGATAAATGGTCGGACGTGTCGCAACATGTAAACGATATTGGAAGTCGTTCAAATCTGAAATGGATGCCTCATATGTCGATGCCAGGCTCCTACAAGACGCTGGGATCATTTATCCATAGCCTAAAATATACCAGTTAGATGAGTGTATTTGTAATTCCCGTCATTATCACTCAACATAAAACATTTTTATTTTTTTCTAACAATTTCCCGAAATTTGTCGACAACTTTGGAATTTCAAAGTGTGTATGAGAATTGCACTAACTTGAACACTTTTTTTCCAATTTGAAAAAATGTTTGTGTTTTTGTTTTCCAATAATGCTTGCCAATTTGAAAAAGTGTTTGCATTTTTTTAAATGTTCAAAAATTGAAAAATTGTCATGTTTTCAAGAAAATGTTGACAAATTTGATAAATTATTCGTCTTTTTGAAAAATATCTACAGTTTCAGAAAAATGTCTACAATTCTAACTGTTCTCAAGATTTGGAAAATATTCACAATATCAAAGTATTTTTCAAAAAAAAAGGTTCAGAAATTTGAAAAAAAATCACGTTTCCAAAAGAAGTTCAAATTTTGAAAAACATTTCATATTTTTTAATAAATCGAAAAGTTGAAAAAACACATTAGTTTTTTTAGCAATAAAAGACGCTTTAGCTAGAATGTCCGGTCCGGTTGTATACCAATTTTGATCTTCTACAGTATTCCTCATAAAAAAAACACCTACAGTACGTCAATTCTAAGTGATAAACTACTGCGCCACACAATTGTCAACAACTCGTGATGGTTCTGGTGGCTAGTAGCAATCTCACGACCCTTGAGTTCTTGTGTTCGATGCGTAATATTAGCACTGTTTTTTTTTGGATTTTCGATCCGTGCGTGGGACAGTATACAATCACTAATGGGCCGGCCCAAGGCGGACTCAGAACAGGCCAGATCTCCGACGTATTTTCTAGAAAGACCATCCTACCCTTTATTATGAAGGGGTATGAACAGATCTCGTCCGTTGATGTGTTTCTGGAGGGTTGTACCGAAGAAGAAGTGGAATGTACACTTCAAAACAGAAACTTCAGTTTGTATTCAACAGCTGCACCCACTCCATACACCTTGGTCATCTTCACAGAAGCAACCGACAGATACTTCTGCTACCCAACCTGGAGCACAAGATCATGCAGCTGATGGCGAAGAATGCAGTGAATGGTGCTCGTCTCCTCTCTGGCGATGATCGACATTTGCCAGGCAACCCAACTAGCTCAGAAAACTAAATCACTCACGTATCACACCAAGTACGTGAATTCAGAGGATGGCAGCGAGAGAAATATATAGCGAATTAAGGATGCACGTTTACGCCACCCAGGGCACGGCGGCTAGGGGTTTACCCCAAGTAACAGGAAGATGAGCTCCAGGGCTCTCATATACAGTAGATCCGGGCATTTCTACCCATTACAACCAGTGAAAGGTAACTTCAACGCTAAAGTAAAGCTGGTGAACAAGGAGACAGTGAAGGTCATAATCCAAAATAGCGACAGCCCTAGTCTTCAGAGCTGTTGGATGCGCTATGAAGGGTGTGGCAGTGTGTCGTGTAACTCCGGGGAAAGCGGTAAGTTGCTGTTAGATTTGATGAAGATAACCGCTGGGTGTCGGTTTCTTCGGTTAGATATGCAAGTAAAGGCTCCAGCAAGCATTTCTTCAGCAAGATATGTATCGTTCACGCTTCTGCTAGCCTAGCCTAGGAAAGGCTCCAGCAAGCATTTCTATTCCGCAGACTTGCAATTCAACTGATCACAGTTCTTGGCAGCACTCCAATTCTGAAACGTTTTGTTTTCAAGTCGGTTAAGCTAATAAGAACATGTTAGCTAGCTGCCTAGCTAGTGTACTTCTTGCAGAGTCGCATTTCACTGTGGCCTTATTACCTCGCATGAATAAACGTTCTGCTGGAGTTGCAGTTCTCGGCGAGAACCGTGAGTACAAAACCTTCTCCAATTACCCACACCAGCAAAATTCAACCAGCCATTTGAATTCAGTTTTATTCCGGGCAGGTACCTTTCATTTCCATGTTATATCTGTTGGCAAAGTAGCAGCAAAAGAAATGTGTAAGTACTTGGCATGGTAAAAATACTTTGCGATGCACTCATACCAAATGAGCACAATACTAACCATCGTGTAGCGTGCATATAATAATGAATGTGTACCAAAATCCATCTAAGATGACCATCTTAGGTACACTGCATCCGAGGAATAGTTAAAACCTCATCCACTGAACAGTGCCATGCTTGTGTGGCTGTTGCAGTATTACAAGACTGCCTCAGTCAACCACACCTTTCCCCAACTCATTTGGTTGCTTCCGAGGAGATTGATCTGCAAAACCAAGCAACATCATAGTTGAGATTAGCTACCAACAGTACATGCCTGTCTGACTGAAGTAGATAAAAGAACGATCAGAGCTGGTTACTCAAGTACCGCATGTAAACAGTTGGGCACCAAGTAGATACCCAGCATAATCGACATCCTCATTCACTGTTCACTTGATCAGACCAAATTTTCACTACTTTGTATTGGACGGTAATGGGAAGATAAAAAAAAATCATAGAACTCGGAGTACAGATAGCACAAAGTGGTGCTCAGAAAATGGTTGGGGAGCGAAAATACAATCATGCCTCGTTGAGCTTTTCGCAATTCCAGGATTGCCCTTCAATGTGAATTCACTGATTCAGCACTAGCAAGTCGCACAAATTCACTGATTTGATCGGCACATGATTACCTCTACCGCTAACAACAATTTCAGAATTACC
>NW_021203261.1:0-1294 GCF_002162155.2 Triticum dicoccoides
GAACACTAGTAAGACCGAAGTCTCCGCTGCAAAAACATAAATAAAGCAACATGAGTACAAAGGTACTCAGCAAGACTTACATCAGATCCTATCGTACATGCATTGGTATCAAGAGGGTAATGTGGGGTTTAGTTGCAGCAAGCCAGCTTTGACTCTGTGGCTATCCTATTCTACGACTACCAGAAACTCTGGAGGTGAAACAACGTACACGAGTCCACTACTCACCACACAATACACTACTATGGATTCATCCCCGTCTCCCTACGAGAAGGCCATCCATAGCACTCACACATGTCTTGAGCATTTTAGGGTATCCACTTCAAGTTGTCTATGTACCATGTAAGCATCCAAGAAGTCCATAACCGCGGACCCGGCTATTCGAATAGATCATGTTAACCCTGCAGGGGTGTACTTCTTCACACACGCTCTCGCCACTTACCGCCATGTACATGTCATGTATCTCGGCAACCTTCAAGCGGAAGCCTGGCGAGGGTGTCGGCCACGACCTGACTAACCACACAAGACTCTAGCCCAGGTTTATCGCCTATTCGGGTTCCATCCGCAAGGAGATCCGGCCGGGGTGTCGCTCACGGCCCCAAACGATGTGAGCAGGGTTCCCGAGCCCACCAACCGGGTGCCACTCGGTACACCGTGCCACGTGTGCCTAGTCTGTCCCAAGCCCACCCTGCCGGGTGCCACTTGGTAGAAAAATAGCACTACCTACAAACACCAGAAACTAGTTGCGACTCCTGGACAGAGACCAAGTTGGTTAATAAGTCGAGAGGGGCACTTCAGCATTCCAATGTGTGGTAGTATCGAGTCATTGGACAACATACATAGAACTCAGTGCTTAAGGACGGTTCCAGTGAGACAACCCACCATGTACTCCTACACGGCCTCTCACCGCTACCTTTACCAAATCGTGTTCACACACTTCACTCTCAGCATCAGAACATATCGTAACACTCCAATTCATTCCCAATGAACCAGACCTGACACAACTCTAAGCAATAGCAGGCATAGCATGGTAGGAACACAACAATGGCTTCAATCAACTCCTACACATGCTAGTGGGTTTTAACTATTTACTGTGGCAATGACAGGTCATGCAGAGGAATGGGTTCAACTACCGCAGCACAAAGTAGCATATGAATCGCTGTTGTCCTAATGCAATAACTGAGAGCAGGAGCGAGAGAGTAGGGTTTTATCGAAATGAACAAGGGGGTTTGCTTGCCTGGTAAATCAACAAGGGAGGCACTGCTTCACAGACAGGTACTCTGGAACGTCTCCGGAG
>NW_021203262.1:0-1404 GCF_002162155.2 Triticum dicoccoides
AGGCTTTCCAAGCCTCTTTTATTTTACTAGTTGTCTGTACTCAGACAAGTTACTTCCGCTGCTGGTTTGTATGACTGTATGACTTGTATGTTGGGTCGTGAGACCCGTACCTTTGTGTATGTTATGTATGGCTCCCTGAGCCTTAAATAAAGTACTTGTGTCGTAGAGTCATGTTGTGATGCTTCGTTGTATTTGCACATATCGAGCATATTGTGTGTATGATTGAAATGCTTGGTATGTGTGGGATCTGACTATCTAGTTGTTTATCTTTAGTAGCCTCTCTTACCGGGAAATGTCTCCTAGTGTTACCGCTGAGCCATGGTAGCTTGCTACTGCTCTGGAACACTTAGGCTGGCCGGCATGTGTCCTTCTTCGTTCCTGTGTCTGTCCCTTCGGGGAAATGTCACGCTTTGAGTACCGGAGTCCTGCTAGCCCACTACAGCCCGGTTTACCGGAGTCCTGCTAGCCCAGTGCTACAGCCCGGACCCATTTGCTGATGACCGACACGTTCGAAGCTGGATCATGGATGCCTGTCCCTGTAAGTCTGTGCCACTTTGGGTTTACGACTAGTCATGTCAGCCCGGGCTCTTTATCATATGGATGCTAGCGACACTATCATATACGTGAGCCAAAATGCGCAAACGGTCCCGGGCAAAGGTAAGGTGACACCCGTGGGGATACCGTGCGTGAGGCCGCAAGGTGATATGATGTGTTACCGGCTAGATCGATGTGACATCGAGTCGGGGTCCTGACAGCGTTGGCATCAGAGCCGGACTGCCTATAGGTTCTCCAAGCCAAACTGGTCGATGTTGAGTCTAGAAATTCTTTAGTTATATGTAGGGGAATTGTTTGTGGGTTGGAACGTAAGGCTCTTTTTACTTCTTTATGTTATGACATTCTGATCTGAGTCAGTCCATTCTTCCACCGGGGGTTAAGGAATTAGGATCTATTCTCTCTATCAGGATCACGTGTTACTAATCAGTAGTACCTTATAAGTTTGAGGGATACAAGCCTAGTTCAGTTCTACTACCACATTATGTTGCTAGGATGGTCTCAGAACTTTGATATGATGATGTTGAGTGTGTATGAAATCCTTTGTCAAATGTCTCAAATCCTTTTTGAGCATTTACAGCTGTTATGCTGCCGAAATTTTGCTAGAAATTCTAATGCCTTTGCATTATGATTGTGCTTTCAGATGGCCACTCGCGACCTCAATCAAGTGGTTCGCCTGACTCGATGCCTAGATGTACCCGGCCATACTGCCAAGTTGGTCAGGGTAATGACTGAGGCTGGATACCGCTGGTATCCCGAGTACACGGTCGAAGAGCAATTCTGAGACTTTAATCAAAGCCAGTATCTCTGCACTGTCAGGATATTTCCATCTTATCCTGGATCCACCGAGCC
>NW_021203263.1:0-815 GCF_002162155.2 Triticum dicoccoides
GAAACGAGTCAGAATTGGAAAAAACTGTGAGTGTTGACAACTGACACATAAACGCACCCCGGGGTTCATTAATCGTGGAAATCGCTCTGGCTCCACAAAACGGCGAGTAATAGTCCACGAAACGGACAAGAATCGGCCAAATATGTGAGTGTTGATGATCGACACGTAAACGCACCCCGAGGTTCGTCAATCGTGGAAATGACTCCGGGACCCCAAAACAGAGTAATAGTCCAAGAAACGGGCAGAATCAGCCCGAACTGTGATTATTGATGACCGACACATAAGCGCACCTTGGAGTTCGACAACCATGGAAATCGCTTTGGGGCCCAAAAAAGGTGAGTAATAGTCCATGAAACGGGCCAGAATCGGCCAAAACTGCAAGTGTTGATGACCAACACGTAAGCACACCTTGGGGTTTCAACAACTATGAAAATCGCTTCGGGACCCCAAAACGATGAGTAATAGTCCACTAAACGGGTCAGATTTGGCCAAAGTTGTGAGTGTTGACGACGGACACATAAACGCACCCCGGGGTTCATCAATCGTGGAAATCGCTCTGGGTCCCCAAAACGCTGAGTAATAATACAGGAAACCGTGAGTAATAGTCCAAGAAACGAGAATCGGTTTGGGACCCCAAAACGGTGAGTAATAGTCCATGAAACGGGCCAGAATCGGCCCAAACCAAGAGTGTTGACGATAGGTACATAAACGCACCCGGGGTTCGACAACTATGGAAATCACTCCGGGACCCCAAAACTGTGAGCAATAGTCCATGAAACGGGCCAGAATCGACCAAAACTGCGAGTTTTGATGAC
>NW_021203264.1:0-1719 GCF_002162155.2 Triticum dicoccoides
CAAGGCTCAGACTGGCTTGGACCAAGGATGAATAGATCTAACTCTTTTTTGTGGCTTTTTCTTGGACAATAGGTAAGAAAATAAATCTAATCTAGGAAAACTGGAAATTCTCACCGAGCAACCTGAAAACTGATACCACTTGATAGAGGCAAAGGTGTCCCGTCTTTCGATGAGATGATGGATATCGCTTTGTTGGAAGTCGACTTTGACGATCCGACTACGAACGTGCGAGGACGTCGCGCCTTAGCAATCGCTAAACCAACTCCGAGAGGTTATTGACCACGCCGGAGCACGATCAACCTGACCACGAGGGTCTGTTTCCTGCGAGCAAACGAAGAACAAGCAAGAAACTGAGATTGCAATCTGGATATTGCAAATATATATGAGGTATTGATAATGGTGGGGATCCGGAAGCGGTCTTGGTCTGGTCGTTGGACACAAACGAAGTACACGAAGTTGCAATGGCTAACTTTTAACTAAACAAATCCCAAGAGAAAAGCTACTAGATGGATCTACTTATATAGGAGCAAGGGGTGGCGGCCAAGGAGGTGGGAGGACGTCCCAAGGCAGCCTAAAACTAAATCTAGGTCGTACAAGGCCAATGGGCCCAAGTGGAGGTGATGTAACACCTTTGGACTTGTAGTTTGACTCGGACTCTGCTGCAGCATCAGATTGTTTCGTCCACAACTCAACGCTCCGGACGAATTTGAAGGTGATTCCAATTGGGTTGGAAAGTGCACGAAATCTAGTTTCCAATGCAAAAAGAATCACCCAATTCGGAGTCCGTATGAAAAACTTGTGTGCGTTTTGAGTCAGGTATGTTTGTGCAGTCCGAATCTGAATCCAGAACGTGAGAGACTTGGACTCTATCTTCTCTTGGGCCAAAAGTGACGTGAGAGAACTTTTTGGACAGCAAATAAACATCTCTTTCTTCCTTATCTTCATATGTGGATTGTACAAATGTCCCATACACCTGCAATTAGACAAAACACAAAAGTGTGTGAAGTATTTTTGTTCTGGATAACATAAATAGATTATTGAATAGTTTGCACTAGAAATCACCTGACAAATATGCATATATGCAATATTTTTGGTCATATCCAAGGTAGTCATGTCCTCATCATTTTCACTCTTATTCGTCTCCTGTTTTGCTTTATTAGCTCTATTAATATCATCTTTCAAAATGGAATCAGGAGTCATAGGAAGCAAAGTAATATTTTTATCCTTATGAACAAGAGTATAGTGATTGTTTCTACCATGGTGTACAGAATTTTTATCAAATTGCCATGGTCTACCAAGTAATAAGGAACATGCTTGCATAGGTACCACATCACAATCAACATAATCAGCATATGTAGAGATACTAAAATGCACACGAACAGTACGTGTTACCTTAACCTTGCCGCTGTTGTTGAGCCATTGGATGTAGTAAGGATGTGGATGTGGTCTTGTGGTGAGAGAAAGCTTCTCCACCATCTCCATGCTAGCCAAGTTGTTGCAGCTCCCTCCGTCTATTATGACGCGCACAGAACGTTCCTTCACAACTCCCTTGGTATGGAACAAATTGTGCCTCTGATTTTGCTCAGCTTGTGTGACCTGCACACTCAAAACACGTTGAGCAACTAAACATTCATACCTGTCAGCGTCTTCAGGAGCCATGTATTGCGTCTCATGATCAGAATCATCTCCACCATGTTCTTCACGTGTAATAAGAGCCAA
>NW_021203265.1:0-974 GCF_002162155.2 Triticum dicoccoides
CATTGCGCATATGATGATGTCCTACCAAGTGGGCCCAGAGATACCTCTCCGTTTACACGGAGTGACAAATCCCAGTCTCGATCCGCATAAAACAATAGATACTTTCGGAGATACCTGTAGTGCACCTTTATAGTCACCCAGTTACGTTGTGACGTTTGATACACCCAAAGCACTCCTACGGTATCCAGGAGTTACACGCTCTCATGGTCGAAGGAAGAGATACTTGACATTGGCAAAGCTCTAGCAAATGAACTACACGATCTTTTGTGCTAGTCTTAGGATTGGGTCTTGTCCATCACATCATTCTCCTAATGATGTGATCCCGTTATCAACGACATCCAATGTCCATAGCCAGGAAACCATGACTATCTGTTGATCACAACGAGCTAGTCAACTAGAGGCTCACTAGGGACATATTGTGGTCTATGTATTCACACGTGTATTACGATTTCCGGACAATACAGTTATAGCATGAATAAAAGACAATTATCATGAACAAGGAAATATAATAATAATACTTTTATTATTGCCTCTAGGGCATATTTCCAATAGTCTCCCACTTGCACTAGAGTCAATAATCTAGTTCACATCGCCATGTGATTAACACTCACAGGTCACATCGCCATGTGACTAATACCCAAGAGTTTACTAGAGTTAGTAGTCTAGTTCACATCACTATGTGATTAACACTCAATGAGTTTTATGTTTGATCATGTTGCTTGTGAGAGAGGTTTTAGTCAACGGGTCTGAACCTTTCAGATCCGTGTGTGCTTTACAAATCTCTATGTCATCTCCTAGATGCAGCTACCACGCTCTATTTGGAGCTATTCCAAACAACTGTTCTACTTGGAGCTATTCTAAATTATTGCTCCATTATATGTATCCGGTCTCTCTACTCAGAGCTATCCGGATAGGTGTCAAGCTTGCATCATCGTAACCTTTACGACGAACTCTTTTACCACCTCCATAATCGA
>NW_021203266.1:0-1556 GCF_002162155.2 Triticum dicoccoides
CTGGGCAATGCATGCAGCCATTTCATTAATTATTCACAACACCTTAGAAATTAATAGTATGCCAGTAAGTCTGAAGTCATGATCTTGACAACATATGTCGCTAATCATAACCTCTTAATGAAGGGTTGCCGATTGTCCGAGCCGAATACCAAATTGACCTCGCACCAAAGCATAACATCTAAAGCCGGAGGCCCCAACCAAGCCACATACCGGGTCTAGGACACACACTGGTCCGACGGACTCTTAGAGGTTGCCGCCGCCGTCTACCACCGACCCAACTTCAGAGTTGGTACTGACGCATCGACCTTGTCAGGTCTGCCATCGACGCCAACACGATGCTAGACAACGCCACCATCCTGCGGTCGTCCACCACAGAGAACCCGCTGCTCCATGCGACCGAGAGACACCGTTGTCGACGTGCCAGATGCGACGCCCCTCCCCTTTCGCCAGCACCACCTGCTGCCATGGTCCCATCGCCAACGAAGACAAGTCCAAAGATCAAGAGGACTAAGACGCCTTCAGGAACCACCCGAGCTCTCTGCACCACATGCTCCAACCCACCGCCCAAGACGGCGCCACCAAGGTGGAAACGATGTTGTTGTGCCGTCGCTGCCCAATCCCAAGGATTTGGGGTTTTCACCCGGGCAAGGTGGAAGAAGGGAGTGGGGGAGATGTACCTCAACATCGCCTCCAAGGAGGGACCTGATGCCCGCAGCACCGCCGATGTCGTGGCCGCCGTCACCGACCATGGCTTTCCCCTAGGCAGATCTCCCAGTCCAACTCCCACCACGCTAATCGCCAGATCCCACGGAGAGGAGCTCGTCGGAGATCGACCCAGCCGATGGAATGGGCAGCAAGCATCAGGTGTCCGTCTTCGGATCTGGCCATGGGGAAGAACGGGTATCCCCCACGCCTGACCACCTCCTTTGCGCCCCAGCTGCCCATGCCGTGGCCTGGCAGGCGTCTTGTGCCACAGGAAGGACACCGCCCTCACCGTCGAGGTGCCGTTGCCTCGAAGCCCGAGCCTTCGTCACTAGCAGGAGAGAAATGGGTAGATCCTCGCAACCCCCTTCACCAGCGGTTGCTAGGTGAGCTGGAGGCCCCCTCCGGAGGCGAAGAGGGAGATGGGGAGGAGGGGAAGGGCCGAAGGCGGCTAGGTTTTGGAGGTGCTCGTGTCGCCCCTGCATGACGTGGGTCATGTAATTTTTTTAATAATTTTTGGCTCTTTTTTCATCTCGCGCGTCCGTGCCGATCGAAGAGGCGATAACCCCACCTCTCCCACGCACATCAAGACGGCAATGGGGCCCCGAAACCCGCGTTGTTATTGCTCTTTTTGCTCAAGTTATGCTGCTGAAATATGCTCCTTGTAGCTGCGGAACCATGTATTACTGTATTATGCTGAAATTTTCGCAAGTTATGCTGCTGAAATATGCTCTTTTTGCTGTTGAAATGCTATTCTTTGCTGCTACCGTGTTTGCTTAAATATACCGATTTCCCCGTGGGTTTAGAAAACCCAATGGGTTTATGGGACGGGCAAAAAACTAGCCCCGTGCATG
>NW_021203267.1:0-548 GCF_002162155.2 Triticum dicoccoides
TAGCGTAACGCGAGTCGAGGCGGACGTCGTCGCGGTAGCAACGACAGACGCCGAGACGAGCACGTGAAACCAGTGCCATCCTGTCTTAGCGTAACGCGAGTCGAGGCCGACGTCGTCGCGGTAGCGACGACGGACGCCGAGACGAGCACGTGACACCAGTGCCACCCTATCTTAGCATAATGCGAGTCGAGGCGGACGTCGTCGCGGCAGCGACAACGGACACCGAGACGAGCACGTGACACCACTGCCTTCCTGTCTTAGCGTAACGCGAGTCGAGGCGGACGTCGTCGCGGTAGCGACGACGGGCACCGAGACGAGCACGTGAGACCAACGCCACCCTGTCTTAGCGTAACGCGAGTCGAGGCGGACGTCGTCGCGGTAGCGACGACGCTCGCCGAGACGAGCACGTGACACCGGTGCCACCCTGTCTTAGCGTAACGCGAGTCGAGGAGGACATCGTCGCGGTAGCGACGACGGACACCGAGACGAGCACGTGACACCAGTGCCATCCTGTCTTAGCGTATCGCGAGTCGAGGTGGACGTCGTCG
>NW_021203268.1:0-1197 GCF_002162155.2 Triticum dicoccoides
AATTTTTCAGAAAAGTATGCAACAGGTTTGCCATCTTGTAATAACACACCTCCTAATCCAATTCCACTAGCATCACATTCAAGCTCAAAAGTCTTATTAAAATCAGGAAGTTGGAGTAAAGGAGCATGTGTCAACTTATCTTTCAATACCGTGAAGGCTTCTTCCTGTGCGGTACCCCAAAGAAAAGGCACATCTTTCTTTGTAAGCTCATTGAGAGGTGCAGCAATGGTGCTAAAATCTCTCACAAAACGCCTATAGAATCCAGCGAGGCCAAGAAAACTCCTCACTTGTGTGACCGTTTTGGGCTGCGGCCAACTCTCAATAGCTTCAATCTTGGCTTTATCAACTTCAATTCCCTGTGGAGTAACAACATAGCCAAGAAAAGATACTCGTTCGGTGCAAAAGGTGCACTTCCCAAGGTTACCGAACAAACGTGCATCACGTAGAGCAATAAAAACAGCACGTGAATGTTCCAAATGTTCTTCCAAAGATCTGCTATAAATCAATATGTCATCAAAGTAAACTACCACAAATCGTCCAATGAAAGCACGTAAAACTTCGTTCATTAATCTCATGAAAGTACTAGGTGCATTAGTTAACCCAAAAGGCATGACTAACCACTCATATAATCCAAACTTAGTTTTGAATGCTGTTTTCCATTCATCTCCCAATTTCATACGAATTTGATGGTAGCCACTACGCAAATCAACTTTGGAGAATATTGTAGAGCCACTCAATTCATCAAGCATATCATCTAGCGTAGGAATAGGATGACGATAACGAATAGTAATATTATTAATGCCTCTACAATCAACACACATACGTGATGTACCATCCTTTTTCGGCACTAGAATAATAGGAACAGCACAAGGACTAAGGGATTCGCGTATATAACCTTTGTCGAGAAGCTCTTGTACTTGACGCATAATCTCCTTCGTCTCCTGTGGATTGGTACGGTATGGTGCACGGTTTGGCAGTGAAGCACCGGGAATTAAGTCAATCTGATGCTCAATCCCTCGAATAGGCGGTAATCCCGGTGGCACGTCTTGTGGAAAGACGTCAGCGAACTCCTGCAAAATGTTAGTGACAGCAGGAGGCAAAGAGGAAGGCACGTCCTCGAATGAAAATAATGCCTCTTTGCACACAAAAGCATAGCAAACAGATTTGCTGAAATCTAGCTCATCAATATCAGATTTG
>NW_021203269.1:0-1007 GCF_002162155.2 Triticum dicoccoides
TGTGTTGTTCCTATTATTCTAGTGCCGAAAAAGGATGGTACATCACGTATGTGTGTTGATTGTAGAGGCATTAATAATATTACTATTCGTTATCGTCATCCTATTCCTAGGCTAGATGATATGCTTGATGAATTGAGTGGCTCTACAATATTCTCCAAAGTTGATTTGCGTAGTGGCTACCATCAAATTCGTATGAAATTGGGAGATGAATGGAAAACAGCATTTAAAACTAAGTTTGGATTATATGAGTGGTTAGTCATGCCTTTTGGGTTAACTAATGCACCTAGTACTTTCATGAGATTAATGAACGAAGTTTTACGTGCTTTCATTGGACGATTTATGGTAGTTTACTTTGATGACATATTGATTTATAGCAGATCTTTGGAAGAACATTTGGAACATTTACGTGCTGTTTTTATTGCTCTACGTGATGCACGTTTGTTCGGTAACCTTGGGAAGTGCACCTTTTGCACCGACCGAGTATCTTTTCTTGGCTATGTTGTTACTCCACAGGGAATTGAAGTTGATAAAGCCAAGATTGAAGCTATTGAGAGTTGGCTGCAGCCCAAAACGGTCACACAAGTGAGGAGTTTTCTTGGCCTCGCTGGATTCTATAGGCGTTTTGTGAGAGATTTTAGCACCATTGCTGCACCTCTCAATGAGCTTACAAAGAAAGATGTGCCTTTTCTTTGGGGTATCGCACAGGAAGAAGCCTTCACGGTATTGAAAGATAAGTTGACACATGCTCCTTTACTCCAACTTCCTGATTTTAATAAGACTTTTGAGCTTGAATGTGATGCTAGTGGAATTGGATTAGGAGGTGTGTTATTACAAGATGGCAAACCTGTTGCATACTTTTCTGAAAAATTGAGTGGGCCTAGTCTGAATTATTCTACTTATGATAAAGAATTATATGCTCTTGTTCGGACTTTAGAAACATGGCAACATTATTTATGGCCCAAAGAATTTGTTATACATTCTGATCATGAATCTTTGAAACATATTAA
>NW_021203270.1:0-904 GCF_002162155.2 Triticum dicoccoides
GTGACTCCGACGCCACCCCCAGCCCCGGCCCCAGCGCCGGCTACATCGACCGGCAAGTGCCCCGTGGACACACTGAAGCTACTTGCGTGCGTGGACGTGCTCAATGGGCTGTTGCACGCGGTGATCGGCAGTAGCGCCAGGAATACATGCTGCCCGCTGCTGTCCGGCGTTGCCGACCTCGACGCTGCTCTCTGCCTTTGCACCACCATCAAGGTCAAGGCCCTCAACATCAACCTCATGCTGCCCATCGCCATCGAGGTGCTCGTCAACCAGTGCGGCAAGAGAGTGCCGAAAGACTTCCGCTGCCCTAATTAAGCTCCATAGATTACTATATGTACTATCAGTATCACCTGCATATGAATGTGATACATGCATTAAATTCTCTTGTGTGGTCACACAGGTGACATATCGAAGTGTAATAATCTATATGTACATGGATTTGCAGCTCTGACTTGCTACTTGTGACGGGGAGCTGTGGAGCATGCGTACATTGTGTTTGTGTAACAGCGTATCCTATAGTAACCGTATAACATGCTACCAATTGTGGTCTTCCATCGGTTTTGTAGTGTGTGTTTTCTTTTTGAAGAACTATGAATAAAATGTTCGTATTGTGTAAAAGAAGTTTTCACATCCACTTGTAACCCATACCAAGATACTTGTTGAACCATACGCTTTACAGGATTCGGATTTTTGTGTTGAACATTTTGATATATTATACATTTTTTTCCGACATCGTATGCAAAAGTTATAGCCCTTTTACTTTTTCATAACACTTTTTTGCAAAACATGTACAAATTTAAGTTTATAAATTTTCCTAACTAGTAGATGTACTAATATAACTACATCTCAAAGGATTTTATTTTTTGAAGTTTTTATCATTTTCTGTTGTTTTTTCAAATCTGAA
>NW_021203271.1:0-909 GCF_002162155.2 Triticum dicoccoides
TAACCCTGTAGCGTTTGACCACGGGATCTAGCCCTTTGACTTTGCACGGACGGGCTTTGACCAGTGGACCTCTCCACCCGGTTGTGTAGGGTCGGCCCAGAGGGACACCGGGGAGCAACATCCGGGCCAGGCCCACAGCTACATCCACTCCATGTAGACCCGACGCATTCGTTTCCCTCCTCCAGGTGCCGGCGGCGGTGCCGTCCGTGAGGGGGGGGGGGGCACGCACCGTAGACGCGTGCTGGGCGTTTGCAACCGCCTCAACACTTCCAGACTTGTGAGAGGCCGCCTACGCAAGATTTTACGGTATGCTACCCCCCGAAGGCCGCCGGCCACAGTCGTAGACGTGCGAAGAGCAATCCGCGTAGAGGGAAGTGTTCAGATACTTCTCCATCACAAAAAATTATGAAAAATTACCATCAGTCCTATAGCACATGTGCCCACGCTGTGTAGAAAACTCATGATTTTATCGCGCTCCAAGTATTTAATAATATTCACGCTGCATCGTTACCGCAGAACGTCTACCACCGTTTCATTGCCGTCCGTGAGGGGGGCCACAACCCGGAGACGCGTGCCGCCTCTTCGGACATGCCACAACACCACCCCGCATGTATGAGGGCCCGGTACGACGCTCCGGTGGCATTGCTACCCCCCAGGGCCCCCGTCCCGCCTAACCCTGTAACGTTTGACCACGGGATCTAGCCCTTTGACTTTGCACGGACGGGCTTTGACCAGTGGACCTCTCCACCCGGTTTTGTTAGGTCGGCCCATAGGAACACTTTGGAGCAACATCCGGGCCAGGCCCACAGCTACATCCACTCCGTGTAGACTCGACGCGTCCGTTTCCCCCCTCCGGGTGCCGGCGGCGGCGCCGTTCGTGAGGGGGGCCACACACCGGAGACGCGTGCC
>NW_021203272.1:0-1367 GCF_002162155.2 Triticum dicoccoides
TCAACTCGGATGGTGCCATTCTGTATGGTTTCTTGTATATGGGGGTGGTTCCTGGTGCTAGCTCAATGCGGAATTCTATTTCTCGATCTGGTGGCATGCCTGGCAGCTCTTCAGGGAATACATCTGGAAATTCACACACTACTGGAACCTTGTTTAGCTCAGAAACGTCCACCTTATTTAATCTCGGTTGCCGGGGTCTTTTTCCTTCCTTGGCTGATACTCTTATTGTCTTCCCTTGGTGGTGTGTGAGAATCACGGTCCTGTTGAAACAGTCTATAAAACCTTTATTGGTGGTTAGCCAATCCATCCCTAGGATGACATCCAGTCCTTTATTTTCCAATACAATAAGATTTGCGTAAAACTCCAATCCTTCAAACTCAATGACCACATTCTGACAGTAATTCTGAGAAACTTGCTGAATCCCGGGGGACTTGATTATTATGGATTTCTCCAAAGGAAGCATCAAAAAATTATTTTGCAAAGCAAAACTTTTCGAGATGAAAGAGTGAGAAGCTCCAGAATCAAACAAAACCATTGCAGGTATTGTGTTGACAGGAAATGTACCGAGTACGATATCCGAAGCATTTTGTGCCTCCTCTTTGGTTACGTGGTTCAGATGACCCTTCCTGTGGTTATTGTTGGGATTGAAATTGTTTCGTTTGGGCGCTGAATTATTGCTGTCGTTGTTCGGCTTTGGGGTTGAATTCCTTGGCTTGGGGCACTGTTTGGCATAGTGCCCTTCTTCTCCACAAGCGTAACAAGTAACGCCGGGGCGATAGGTGAATTCCTTGTCCCTTGCATGAAAATTCTTGATTGGGCATGAGACATTGGATGAGAATTTGGGTGTCCCACCCTTTTTAAAATCTATCTTGCTTCGGTGATTGCGAGTGTGGTTAGTCTAGTCCCTTTTTCGCTTGCGGATATCTTCCAGACTGCGTCTCTCATTTTCCAGAGTAATGGCCTTGTCCACCAGCGTTTTAAAATCAGGAAAAGTGTGCACGACCAGTTGGCATTTAAGTGCGGGCGCCAGACCGTCAAGGAATTTCTCCATCTTCTTGATTTCAGTCATACGCTCCTCATTGGCGTAGCGGGATAATAGGGTAAATTGACTGTTGTAATCTGACACTGTCATGTTCCTTTGTTTGAGGTCATCAAATTCTCTCTTCTTGATTTTCATAATACTCTTAGGAATATGTGCACCACGGAAACCTTCCTTGAAATCATCCCAGGTTATGTCATTTTCGTTGGGATGCATGTGCAGAAAATTCTCCCACCACGATGCGGCTGCTCCTGTGAGATAGTGTGGAGCATATAGTACTTTCTCGAGATCTGAACACTTTGCAATAATTAATTTCCTCTCCATATCT
>NW_021203273.1:0-1743 GCF_002162155.2 Triticum dicoccoides
TAAACAATGAAGCTCAATAGTTATTTCACAAGACACTAGCCATGATCTCTACTTGTTTGAACAGAATGGAGTGAATCAGAACAAAGTATATGTAATATTCACAGAGGCCTAGACCAGCTTCTCGGCACAACTAAACAAAGCTGCACCATGAGTACCCATGTAAAAGCCTCATCATAAGTACCTGTCACATTTCATCATTTTCATCTCCATTCCACTAGACATAACAAAGCTAGGGCAAGAGCAAAACATCATGTTTACAAAGGCAGTAATCCTGAGGACTGAGTTTGCAGTGCTAGACCATGCACCATGATGTGTAGGCATGCAAAAATGTTCCACAAAAACAGATGCCGAAAAAGGCCTTCAAATTGAATATGTCCTGCTGAAAATGCAGCAAATTCTAGCCTTCTAGGGCAAAAATGTTCCACAAAAACAGATGAACAACAAAAGCTTGTTTATAATACAAGTTCAAATATTGCGAAGCATGACATGGCCTTTGTGAGCTCCTTTGTATAAAATGAAATGCAAGGTTGCTGATAATGTAACCCAGATCACACAGATCAATTTTTTTTCAATTTATGCAACTGTAAGAGCACCAACCAGATTACACAAATCATTTTTTCTTCAGAAGTGTGTCATAATTTCCCTGTCCTAATTGTTGTTTTGATTCAGAAATGATGATTTGCTACAACCAGTGCATGCATGCCTTTTTTCTTCTTCATTTTTAGTAAAGTGCTCTGTTCTGGGTCATGGACTTTGTGCCATGGACTAGTGCATGCATGCTGCTGCTGCTGTACTACTTGTCAAGTGATGCTGCTGCTGCTATCTGCGAGCTGCTGCTAGTTGTGATTTTGTCAAGTGATGCTGCTGCTACTTGTGATCTTCTAAAATGACCCCTTTGTCCTGAAACGTTGATTAATTTCCGTTTCGGTTGAGAAATGGGGCACTCCAAGGTCAAGAAAATTAGCAAAGGTCATGCCCAATTTTCTTGACCTAGAAGGTGCCTGATTCTCAACCGAAATAAAAATTAATTTGCTTTAGTGGTTGGATTAGTTTAGTATTTTTTTCACACACTCAGACACCCTTGCTTGCCATGTGTGTGAGAGAGATAGTGAGAGGAGACAAGAAGAAGGGGGTTAGGAAGATGTTGCCTGCTCATCAAAGCTAACCATCTCCCCCTTTTCACCCCTTTTCCTTTGTCTTTTGTGGGTTGCAAGGAAGCTACTGTCTTAGCTAGCTTAGCTTGTGCACAAATCCCGGTGTTACAATCTAGAAAATTAGCCTGCAAAGATGAGGTCCCATGCTGGCTGTACCACTGCATCATGCAACAGTGCCTTCAAGATCCAAGGCAATATCACAAACATCATAGGCAATTTGACCAAACTCACAACCTTGTATCTTTGCAGCAACCAACTTTCTAGACACACCCCTCAAGAACTAGGTTACCCTGAGAACGTGGACTTGGACCTTAGCAACAACACACTAACAGGTTCTATCCCAAAACACCTAGGCAATATCACAAACATCTCTCAATTGTTCCTTGACAATAACCAACTTTTTGGCGACATTCCTCGAGAATTAGGTTATTTGGTCAACTTAGAGATCTTGTTCCTTGACAATAACCAACTTTTTTACCAAACTTTGTTTCTATTTAGAGAGAAACATGGCCCACAACGATGAGGCCGGGGGTTCGGGCGGCAAGGCATTCTGGGAGCTGTCCCAGGAGATGGAGGAACAACCTCACTT
>NW_021203274.1:0-5681 GCF_002162155.2 Triticum dicoccoides
CCTAGTTCATCTCTTGTATCCAATCTTCGTCTCAAAACCTCAGATTGGTACATGTGGATTGCTAGTAGTGTTGATTACTCCTTGCAGTTGATGCTAGTTGGTTTATTCGGTGGAAGATCATATGTTCAGATCCTTTATGCATATTAATACCCCTCTGATTATGAACATGAATATGATTGGTGAGTAGTTACGTTTGTTCCCGAGGACATGGGAGAAGTCTTGTTATGAGTAATTATATGAATTTGGAATTCGTTCGATATTTTGATGAGATGAATGTTGTCTTTCCTCTAGTGGTGTTATCTGAACGTCGACTACATGACACTTCACCTTTGTTTGGGCCTAGGGGAAGGCATTGGGAAGTCATAAGTAGATGATGGGTTGCTAGAGTGACAGAATCTTAAACCCTAGTTTATGTATTGCTTCGTAAGGGGCTGATTTGAATCCATATGTTTCATGCTATGGTTAGGTTTACCTTATTCCTTCTTTCATAGTTGCAGATGCTTGCGAGAGGGGTTAATTATAAGTGGGATGCTTGTTCAAGGAAGGGCAGTACCCAACGGTCCACCCACATATGAAATTATCAAAGTAACGAACGTGAATCATATGAGCATGATGAAAACTAGCTTGACAGAAATTCCCATGTGTCATCGGTAGCGCTTTGCTTTATATAAGAGTTTGTCCAGGCTTGTCCTTTGCTACAAAAAGGATTGGGCCACCTTGATCCACCTTAGTTACTTTTTTACTCATTACCCATTAGGAATTACCTTATCACAAAACTATCTATTACCGA
Source organism: Triticum dicoccoides (assembly GCF_002162155.2). NCBI lineage: Eukaryota > Viridiplantae > Streptophyta > Magnoliopsida > Poales > Poaceae > Triticum > Triticum dicoccoides. The sequence goes on from NW_021203274.1 coordinate 791, forward strand.
TAATTTCAGTGCTTGCAGAGAATACCTTACTGAAAACCGCTTGTCTTTTCCTTCTGCTCCTTGGGGGGTTCGACACTCTTACTTATCAAAAGGACTACAATAGACCCCCTATACTAGTGGGTCATCAAGACCCTTTTCTTGCGCCATTGCAGGGGAGTGAAGAGCCTTTGGTAGGTGGAATTTGGTAAGGAAACATTTATATAGTGTGCTGAAATTTACTGTCACATGTTACTATGGAAAATAATCCTTTGAGGGGCTTGTTCGGGGTATCTTCACCTCAACCGGAAGAGCAAAGAGTTGCTCCTCAACCTACTGAACCTACTGAAAATATTTACTTTGAAATTCCTTCGGGTATGATAGAGAAACTGCTAGCTAATCCCTATACAGGAGACGGAACATTACATCCTGATATGCACCTAATCTATGTGGATGAAGTTTGTGGATTATTTAAGCTTGCAGGTATGCCCGAGGATGTTATCAAGAAGAAGGTCTTCCCTTTATCTTTGAAGGGAAAGGCATTCACATGGTTTAGGCTATGTGATGATATTGGATCGTGGAACTACAACCGATTGAAATTGGAATTTCATTAGAAGTTTTATCCTATGCATCTGGTTCATCATGAATTATATATATATAATTTTTGGCCTCGCGAAGGAGAAAGTATCGCTCAAGCTTGGGGGAGGCTTAAGTCATTGTTATATTCATGCCCCAATTATGAGATCTCTAGAGAAATTATTATTCTAAAATTTTATGCTCGACTTTCTCTCAATAATCGCTCCATGCTCGATACTTCTTGTACTGGTTCTTTTATGATGAAGACTATTGAATTCAGATGGAATTTATTGGAAAGAATTAAATGCAACTCTGAAGATTGGGAACTCGACGAAAGTAAGGAGTCAGGTACAACACCTAAGTTTGATTGTGTTAAATCTTTTATGGATACGGATGCTTTTCGTGAATTTAGCACTAAATATGGACTTGACTCTGAGATAGTAGCTTCTTTATGTGAATCATTTGCTACTCATGTTGATCTTCCTAAGGATAAGTGGTTCAGATATCATCCTCCCATTGAAGTGAAAGTAGTAGAACCTATTAAAGTTGAAGAAAAGACTTTTACTTATAATATTGATCCTATTGTTCCTACTGCTTATATTGAGAAACCACCTTTCGCTATTAGAATAAAGGATCATGCTAAAGCTTCAACTGTGGTTCGTAAGAGTAATAATAGAACACCTACACCCCCTGAGCAAATTAAGTTGAACCTAGTATTGCTATGGTTAAAGATCTCTTGGTCGATAATATTGATGGGCATGTTTTTTACTTTTGTGATGAAGCGGCTAGAATTGCTAGACCCGATACAAAAAATAAACATAGACCTGTTGTTGGCATGCCTGTTGTTTCTGATAAAATAGGAGATCATTGTTATCATGGTTTATGTGATATGGCTGCTAGTGCGAGTGCAATACCTCATTCCTTATACAAAGAAATTATACATGATATTGCACCTGCTGAGATAGAAGATATTGATGTTACAATTAAGCTTGCCAATAGAGATACTATTTCACCAATTGGGATTGTTATAGATGTTGAAGTCTTGTGTGGGAAAATTAAATATCCTACTAATTTTCTTGTTCATGGTTCCCCACAAGATGACTTTTGTCCCATTATATTTGGTCGACCCTTCTTGAATACTATTAATACTAGGATAGACTGCGAAAAGGATATTGTCACTGTTGGTTTAGGGGATATGACCCACGACTTTAATTTTGCTAAATTCTGTAGACAACCCCATGATAAAGAACTGCCTAGTAAAGATGAAATTATTGGTCTTGCTTCTATTGTTGCGCCTCCTAATGATCCTTTAGAACTATATTTGCTAGACCATGAAAATGATATGTTTATGAATGAAAGGAGGGAAATAGATGAAGTATTCTTTAAACAGGGACCTATTTTGAAACACAACTTGCCTGCTGAAATCCTAGGGGATCCTCCTCCACCCAAGGGAGATCCCGTGTTTGAGCTTAAACAATTACCTAATACTTTGAAATATGCTTGTCTTGATGAAAAGAAGATATATCATGTTATTATTAGTGATAACCTTTCAGGGCATGAAGAAGAAAATTATTAAAAACTCTGAAGAAGCACCGTGCTTCTATTGGGTATACTCTTGATGATCTTAAGGGCATTAGTCCCACTCTATGCCAGCAGAAAATAAAACTGGAGAAAGATGCTAAACCAATTGTTGATCATCAATGACGGTTAAATCCTAAAATGAAAGAAGTGGTAAGAAATGAAATACTAAAGCTTCTGGAGGCAGGTATAATTTATCCTGTTGCTGATAGTCAGTGGGTAAGTCCTGTCCATTGTGTCCCTAAGAAGGGAGGTATTACTGTTGTTCCTAATGATAAAGATGAATTGATCCCACAAAGAATTGTTACAGGTTATAGAATGGTAATTGATTTCTGCAAATTAAATAAAGCTACTAGAAAAGATCATTACCCTCTACCTTTTATTGATGAAATGTTGGAAAGACTATCTAAACATACACATTTTTGCTTCCTAGATGGTTACTCTAGTTTCTCTCAAATACCTGTGTCAAAGAGGATCAGGATAAGACCACTTTTACATGCCCTTTCGTTACCTTTTCTTATAGACGTATGCCTTTTGGTTTACGCAATGCACCTGCTACCGTTCAAAGATGTATGACTGCTATATTCTTTGACTTTTGTGAAAAGATTGTTGAGGTTTTCATGGATGATTTCTCCATTTATGGAACTTCTTCTGATGATTGCTTAAGCATCCTTGATTGAGTCTTGCAGAGATGTGAAGAAACTAATCTTGTCTTGAATTGGGAGAAGTGCCACTTTATTGTTAATGAAGGTATTGTCTTGGGGCACAAAATTTCTGAAAGAGGTATTGAAGTTGACAATGCTAAAGTTGATGCTATTGAAAAGATGTTGTGTCATAAGGACATCAAAGGTATAATAAGTTTCCTTGGTCATGTCGGTTTCTATAGAAGGTTCATTAAAGACTTCTCTAAAATTTCTAGGCTTCTGACTAATCTCTTACAAAAAGATGTTCCTTTTGTCTTTGATGATGATTGTGTAGAAGCATTTGAAATACTTAAGAAAGCCTTGATTTCTGCACCTATTGTTCAGCCACCTGATTGGAATTTACCCTTCGAAATTATGTGTGATGCTAGTGATTATGTTGTAGGTGCTGTTCTAGGACAAAGAATTGATAAGAAATTAAATGTTATCCAATATGTTAGTAAAACTCTAGACAATGCCCAGAGAAATTATGCTACTACTGAAAAAGAATTTTTAGCAGTTGTGTTCGCTTGTGATAAGTTCAAACCTTATATTGTTGATTCCAAAGTAACTATTCACACTGATCATGCTGCTATTAAATATCGTATGTAAAAGAAAGATGCTAAACCTAGACTTGTTAGATGGGTTCTCTTGCTACAAGAATTTGACTTGCATATTATTGATAGAAAGGGAGCTGAGAACCCCATTGCAGACAAATTGTCTAGGTTAGAAAATGTTCTTGATGACCCACTACCTATTGATGATAGCTTTCCGGATGAACAATTAGTTGTCAGAAATGCTTCCCGAACTACTCTGTGGTATGCTGATTATGCTAATTACATTGTTGCTAAATTTAGACCACCTAGTTTCACATACCAGCAAAAGAAAAAGTTTTTCTTTGATTTCAGACACTATTTTTGGGCTGACCCACACCTTTATAAAGAAGGAGTAGATGGTGTTACACTGGTATGCGTCGGTTCTATGCAAACGGTTTAAAACCCCTTTCCGTGATGGCATTTGGAACCGTCGCCTAGTGAGTGTGGGCGATTAGGGGGTCCTTCCCACACGACCCAGAAACCGTCGGGGATATGCCCTCCTGGCACACACGCTCAGCAAAATGAGGTCGTGTGCGACTAGCGAGCGACCAAATACGGTTATACGAATAGTAGTGCTAAAAATACAATTATACTGGCAAAATAATTTCCGGTCGTAAGTAGATCCCACATAGTCAGTCCCCGCGAAATTTTTCCGTTCGTATATACATCCCACACAGACGCTGCAAGGACAACGTTTCCATTCGTAGGTACATCACAGACAATTTTTCCCGTTAAATCGTTTGTGATGGCGTTCCCATCGCACACAATATTAAAAAGTTTATCGTTTGTGTTATTGGATACATCACAAACGGTGCGGAGAAGAAACTATGTGGCAAAGGCTATCCATCACACACAGTTTTTATGTGGTAAACGCTTGCGCAAGGTGGCCTAACGCAAACAGTTTTGAAGAGAATGTCGTGTGTGATTGTTCACCAATCCAACACGGTTTATTCCTAGAAATTGTGTGTGTTGCCTTAGGTCATCACCCACGGTATTTTCTCAATAACCGTTTGCAATAGCAAAAACCAATTAGCAGGCTAATTCGCCATTAGCAGGCTAATTGCCCTATTATTAATAATCCATTTATTAATCTAATTGACATTCATATTAAACACATAATATATTTCATTCCCATATTAAGGAAGCAGGAATTCATAATTGAAATACATCAGAGTACAACATGATAGCTTTAGCACTCAGCTACTCCATTACACAACTGCACCAGCACCAAGTTTCACATGACCTTTTGAAATTAGCATCATAGACGGTATATAGACAGATGCATCTCATCGGGAAAACTATTGAAACGGAAGGCGAATATTGAGCCTTCATTGATGTTGACGGTCTTTGCAACTTTAGGCCAGTGCCTGTGGATGATTGACTACCTTCGTCCTCTTCAGGAACACTTCAATATTGAACCGTGGGTGTTGTATGAAAACCGTGCTCGCCTCCTGGCCATAGAGGTGGTTTGAGAGGTAATCATCA
>NW_021203275.1:0-1852 GCF_002162155.2 Triticum dicoccoides
TGCTTTCCTCAACGGCAACCTCAAAAAAGAAGTGTACGTGAAACAACCCCTCGGCTACGAGAAGAAATGTGAAGAAGAGAAAGTTTACAAGCTCAGGAAGGCACTTTACGGGCTAAAGCAAGCGCCAAGAGCTTGGAACTCAAAGTTAAACCGAAATTTGGTCACACTCGGGTTCAAAAGATGTCCCCTCGAGAATCCGAAAGACAGTCTACTAAGCACCGAAGAACAGGTAAAGATTGAAGACACGATCAAGAAGGAGCATTGGCATCAAGCTATGGACGAGCCGACGACAAGTAAGACAATCCCTGGAATGCTGCAAGGAATGGCGAAGGTAATACCGATGATAACGCCTACGAGTAGCAGCAATCACGTTTGGGACCCAGGTCGAGACGAGCAAGTCATACTTAGGGGGGTGAATGTTAGGAATAAGCATGAAATAGTGTACATATCATATATGTATATGTGTCCGTATCCATGTACTACTGCACTCCAGAACCGAGTAGGTTTAGCTATAGGGTAGCTGGCTCTAGTATATATACGTGCGTACCCCTTGTAATCTTTCACCACAACGAAAAAGAGAAAAGCAATAAAAAAGAGAAATAATACAAGGCTCGATACGAGCCTTTGGCCAAAATCCATCGATCAGTTTATACGTTCGCAAGTGGGTTCCGTCGAGACGATCGACTCGATCAGCTAAAGCTAGCCCTGGCGTAAACTTGGACGTGTGTTGCTACTGTTCATCAATCCAGCTGCCTGCTTGGTTGCTTGGATTGAGGCTAGCTTGCACATACGCCTAGGGTGAATTGATCAAGCGATCAAAAACCAACACTTTTGTCCGGTTTTCAAACCGGCAAATATTTGAACGGTGCTTCATAGTGCTGCTTACCGAGATCGGCTTGTCTATCAGCTCGACATCACCAACGCCTTCCTCAATGGTGTCCTTTCCGAGCACGTGTACTGACAGCAGCTCACAGGTTTCATTGATGCCACGCATCCAGATCATGTTTGCTTGTTGTGCAAGTGCAAGTCCCTTTATGGACGCCATGAAGCACCACGAGTTAGTACTCACGCTTTGGGGACTTTCTTCATCCCGTTATCCTGGCTTGTACACACTCGGACACCTCATTCTTTGTCTTGCACAAAGGAAGCGACGCTACATTTTTGGTACTTTATGTTGTCGGCATCATTCTGACGCTGCCTTCAATGATGTTTCTTCGCCGGATTATTCATCACCTAGTCTCCGAGTTCAAGCAGAAGGATCTTATGCCACTACACTTCTTTCTTGGCGTCCATGTTCAGCACACCAATACATGCTTCTTTTTGTCGCGTGAACATTATGCCGAGGAGTTGTTCGACTATGCCGCCATGTCCTATTGTAAACCGGCATCCACGCCCACCGAGACCAAGCCCAAAGTCTTCTATGCTGATTTAATTGACTAGCATAATCCTACAATTTTCCGCAACATCCCTGGAGCTCTACAGTACCTATGTTGTCCGTCAAGTATGTATGCACATGCATGCACCCAAGGATACACACCGGAGTGTTGTCGTCAAGCATCTAATATGCTACATCTGTGGCACCTACATGCATGGATTCGCTATTCGCGGTTCATCGTCCCTTGACATCGTCACATAGTCGGATGCTGAGTGGGCTGTGTGCCAGGACACCCCGTGATCGATCTTCGACTATTGTGTATATATGAGACTTATGAGGTGTGTTAAACATTGTAATTGTGTGCGTGCGTGTATATCTGTTGTAACAACCAGGTTAGGCTAGAGATATGATCCCATGGTAGTTAGATAGTTAGATTACTTGGAGATCAATCCTAGCCTAACCAACCCTGTAAATCTT
>NW_021203276.1:0-1311 GCF_002162155.2 Triticum dicoccoides
CCCCTAGGGTTCCAACCCTAGGCGCATGGGGTGGGCCTAGGGGGGTGCACCAGCCCACTATGGGCTGGTTCCCCTCCTCACTTTGGCCCATGGGGCCCTCCGGGATGGGTGGCCCCACCCGGTGGACCCCCGGGACCCTTCCGGTGGTCCCGGTACAATACCGTGACCCCGAAACTCTTCCGATGGCCGAAACTGCACTTCCTATATATAATTCTTCACCTCCGGACCATTTCGGAACTCCTCGTGACGTCCAGGATCTCATCCGGGACTCCGAACAACTTTTGGGTTACTGCATATTCATATGTATACATCCCTAGCGTGACCGAACCTTAAGTGTGTAGACCCTACGGGTTCGGGAGACATGTAGACATGACCGAGATGGCTCTCTGGTCAATAACCAACAGCGGGATCTAGATACCCATGTTGGCTCCCACATGCTCCTCGATGATCTCATCGGATGAACCACGATGTCGAGGATTCAAGCAACCCCGTATACAATTCCCTTCGTCAATCGGTATGTTACTTGCCCGAGATTCGATCGTCGGTATCCCAATACCTCGTTCAATCTCGTTACCGGCAAGTCACTTTACTCGTACCGTAATGCATGATCCCGTGACCAGACACTTGGTCACTTTGAGCTCATTATGATGATGCATTACCGAGTGGGCCCAGTGATACCTCTCCGTCATACGGAGTGACAAATCCCAGTCTTGATCCGTGTCAACCCAACAGACACTTTCGGAGATACCCGTAGTATACCTTTACAGTCACCCAGTTACGTTGTGACGTTTGGTACACCCAAAGCACTCCTACGGTATCCGGGAGTTACACGATCTCATGGTCTAAGAAAAAGATACTTGACATTGGAAAACTCTAGCAAACAAACTATACGATCTTGTGCTATGTTTAGGATTGGGTCTTGTCCATCACATCATTCTCCTAATGATGTGATCTCGTTATCAATGACATCCAATATCCATAGTCAGGAAACCATGACTATCTGTTGATCAACGAGCTAGTCAACTAGAGGCTTACTAGGGACATGTTGGTGTCTAAGTATTCACACATGTATTACGATTTCTGAATAACACAATTATAGCATGAATAAAAGACAATTATCATGAACAAGGAAATATAATAATAATCCTTTTATTATTGCCTCTAGGGCATATTTCCAACAGGAGACGTTCCCGTCGACAACGAGGCGCCTACGGTGACTTCATAAATCTCAAGATGATATGCCGACTCAGTCTCTCGGAGGTGCTCATAGGGGTAGGGTGTGCGTGCGTGTATTCATAGGGGTGAGTGTAT
>NW_021203277.1:0-850 GCF_002162155.2 Triticum dicoccoides
TTGGAGCTACTAAATTAAAAAAGGAATTATCCTACTATTAAAGGGAATAGGTATTCTTGGTTTGGTTTAGTCCTTTTCGTTTGGTCAATCTGGGCCAGGTACTTCTATGTTGATGGGCCTTTTATGGGCTTTCATAGAGACCGCGAAAAATAATTGGGTCAAAATAAATCCACATTGTGGGAATTGACCACAGGACCTCGTGTCTAGATCTTCGATGTAACTAATTACGCGAATGAGCACACTAAAGGAAGGACTGCGTCCTTTTCTTGGTTTGGTTTAGTCCTTTTCGTTTGGTCAATCTGGGCCAGGTACTTCTATGTTGATTTCTATATTGAAAGGAAGGATCCATAGGCTTCAATCTGTTGGGGCTACTAAATTAAAAAAGGAATTATCCTACTATTAAAGGGAATAGGTACTCTTTGTTTGGTTTAGTCCTTTTCGTTTGGTCAATCTGGGCCAGGTACTTCTATGTTGATTTCTATATTGAAAGGAAGGATCCATAGGCTTCAATGTGTTGGAGCTACTAAATTAAAAAAGGAATTATCCTACTATTAAAGGGAATAGGTATTCTTGGTTTGGTTTAGTCCTTTTCGTTTGGTCAATCTGGGCCAGGTACTTCTATGTTGATGGGCCTTTTATGGGCTTTCATAGAGACCGCGAAAAATAATTGGGTCAAAATAAATCCACATTGTGGGAATTGACCACAGGACCTCGTGTCTAGATCTTCGATGTAACTAATTACGCGAATGAGCACACTAAAGGAAGGACTGCGTCCTTTTCTTGGTTTGGTTTAGTCCTTTTCGTTTGGTCAATCTGGGCCAGGTACTTCTATGTTGATTTCTATATTGAA
>NW_021203278.1:0-1107 GCF_002162155.2 Triticum dicoccoides
TTAATGAACTCAATCTTCATGGAGTATTTGGATAAATTCGTCGTGGTTTACCTCGATGATATACTCATCTACTCCAAGAACGAGGAAGAACATGCCGAGCATCTAAGGCTAGTGTTGCAGAAACTTCGAGAGCATCGCCTTTATGCCAAATTTTCTAAATGTGAATTCTGGTTGTCAGAAGTGACCTATCTGGGTCATGTAATATCTGGTAAAGGTATTGCTGTTAACCCTGAGCGAGTTCAAGCCGTCCTTAATTGGACTCCACCTGAATCGGTCAAGCAAGTTCGGAGTTTTCTAGGCTTAGCGAGCTATTGCCGTCGCTTTGTCGAGAACTTCTCCAAAGTTGCCAAACCTCTAACCGAACTCCTCAAGAAAGATAAAAAGTTCGAATGGACTCCACAATGTGAGCACAGTTTTCAGGAACTGAAAAGACGCCTGACTTCTGCTCCCGTACTGGTACCGCCAGACTTCTCTAAAGACTTTGTTATCTACTGCGACGCCTCGCGACAAGGACTAGGTTGCATTCTCATGCAAGATCGACACGTAATTGCTTACGCTTCACGGCAATTGCACCCACATGAGGAGAATTATCCTACTCATGATCTAGAGCTTGCAGCCGTAGTCTATGCACTTAAGACCTGGCGACATTACCTCCTTGGTAATCGTTGCGAAATATTCACTGATCACCAAAGTCTGAAGTATATTTTCACCCAACCGGATTTGAATCTCAGGCAGAGACGTTGGGTTGAATTGATCACAGACTTCGACTTAGGAATAACCTACACCCCAGGGAAAGCCAACGTCATGGCTGATGCGCTAAGTCGTAAATCTTATTGTAACAACCTGATGTTACAACAAAGTCAACCGCTTCTCCATGATGAATTTCGGAAGCTTAACCTTCACATTGTACCTCAAGGTTTTCTTTCCACCTTGGTAGCAAAACCTACTCTTACGGATCAAATCATCGCTGCCCAGAAGCGAGATAAGGGAATATCTAAAATCAAAGAGAACATTGCTAGCGGAGGTGCTAGTTGTTTCTCCACAAATGATCATGGTGTTGTGTACTTTGAGAACCGTCTAGTGGTTCCCAAGAACCAGCATCTACGG
>NW_021203279.1:0-818 GCF_002162155.2 Triticum dicoccoides
GTGTGTGTGTGTTGAAGAAAGATGATATCTCCATTGATTGGTCGTCGTGATCAGTTGTTGGATCTATTGCCTTGTCAAGACTTTGACTTGAGTATGGGCTGTCGTGAAGTCAAATCAGAACCAACGATTTTCTTAATGTTGTCTTACTCGTGGTTGATCCCTCGAGCATACACCATTACATCTTTTGGTCTGACCATTGCTATCACCGTGTTCGCATGATGGTGAAAGTCCGGTAATATGGAAAATTCTGATGAGTTGTTGTTGAGCCCATCAGCAGCATTTTTGTCTCCCCCATGATTCATGTTGAACATCAACCTAGTGTTGAAAACCTTGTAAGCAATGCCTTTGTGTTCCGTTCATGAAGCTTATGCTTGGATGAAAGAAGTGACTTTCTCCAAGTTCACGTGCATTAGGTGTAAGTTGCCGCCATGAATTTGAGAAAGGTTTGTTTTGTTTCCCTTGGAATCATCCCAAACCGGTCATGCATTCGTACGAAGTATCCCAAACCTTTTTTTGAATTTTTTTGCCTCTAGATCTTGAAAGCCCCGTAAATTTTTTTATGTTAGGTTTTTGGGGATTTTGAAAATGTTTAACGGGGTTCCCCCATTTAAATTCGTATGTAACTTTTCGAGTAGATGATTTTTCATATATAAAACTTTTTAATCCGAGTTCGTATGCAAAAGTTATGCCCATTTTACAAATTTCCAGAGAGATTTTGCAAATAAAGTCGAAATTTATATTTGTAAAATTTCCCAACAACTAGACCACATATCACATGGCAAACTTATTTTCTTTTGTTTTTTTGACATTTTTATCAA
>NW_021203280.1:0-1500 GCF_002162155.2 Triticum dicoccoides
CGCTTTAGGTTAGTATATGATCCTGGAACTAAGTTTGGTAATGGTAAGTATAATGGTTTTAATGTACCGATATGTTTTTAACATAAGAAATGGCTTATAAATTTCTCTCTTTACAACACCAGTCATATCCATTTGATTAATTATGAATTGTGCATTTTTTTGTTCTGAAAATCAAGTTCTATGTCATTACCTTAAACGCAAAAGTCAGATATGCTCCGTTAAAAAAGATGCAATTACTGAAAATGCTGGTGCATAAGACAGAAAGCACAGACCTCATATGATCTGTAGTGCTTTAGAAGGATAGTGTTACATTGAAATTGGAAGAATAAATTTTATGAACGTGTTCAGCATGGGAGACCAAAGTATCTTAATTTAATCATAAAAGGAGTGCTATGTGTTGTATTTGGTCGTGCAGTTTAAGGCATATGTTTACCCATGACCGCATGTACTAATGTACATATTGTTGATTGAGTGCCTTATAGCTCCAGTCGTGTTTGTTTAGTCCTTTGTTGTGAATGCTGATCATGACAAAGATCCAGCGTTAGATTCGCGCAATTACCTATGGTCAGTTTACATCACTTATTGACATTTGTTGGTAAAAAACTTCTGGTTGGTTCGTGATTCTTTGCTCTTCTTATTTTTTTTGTTTCTTATATTGGTCTTTTCTTACCATCCACTGAAGATTTTGCTTGCCCCTTCTGCTTGGTAAAAATGTGGAAGCTACAAGGTAAAGTTTGATGCAAGGTTCCATTTGCGCTGTATTTATTCAAATCTCACTTTGCTGCTATTGGCTGGTGGATCATTTCACCTGCTACAGTTAGGTAAAACCAAACATTTTATTCTCACTTCACCACTAATATCTTGATGTTCTTTGTGATGAAATTCTGGATTGTGTTTTCTTTCTGCACGACCTTTCTATTTTTTTGGGAACAATCTTTGTGCCCACCTGAAAGGAAGTAGGGGCGGTGCCTGGTGGGGTGCGCCCCTTTCACTTTCCTATTTGCACTATGTACTTGCATAATTGACAGTTTTCTTATTCCATTAACAATATTGCATGGATGATAGCATATACCTGCATCCTCATCACTGTATCAGCAGATTAGTTACAGATACGAGTGCACAACATCTCAATGGACGATTAACTTTGTTCATCAGAACCCATAACTGAATTGCAATCATCTGAACATGGAGACTTGAAGTCTAACCATAGTGCCTCCTCTTTGATTCAAAGATGTAAGTGTAGGCAATCACGGCAACTGCAACTGCGAAGACAGTGATAGTTCTTATGACAGCCCTCTTGGCTCTATCTCTGCATGTCCACGCCAGTAAAGTAGAGCTCAGAAAGCTTCTTGTGCGACTTCGTGTAGTCCCTGAAGAACGTGTTCTGCCAACGTGTCCAATAAGCTAATGAAGATGAATTCAACTCTTCTTTACCTTTGCGTATAATAATTTAAATAAGGGACGGAAAGCTTGATCCTCCACGAGAAACTTGTCTGTAAG
>NW_021203281.1:0-1500 GCF_002162155.2 Triticum dicoccoides
CGCTTTAGGTTAGTATATGATCCTGGAACTAAGTTTGGTAATGGTAAGTATAATGGTTTTAATGTACCGATATGTTTTTAACATAAGAAATGGCTTATAAATTTCTCTCTTTACAACACCAGTCATATCCATTTGATTAATTATGAATTGTGCATTTTTTTGTTCTGAAAATCAAGTTCTATGTCATTACCTTAAACGCAAAAGTCAGATATGCTCCGTTAAAAAAGATGCAATTACTGAAAATGCTGGTGCATAAGACAGAAAGCACAGACCTCATATGATCTGTAGTGCTTTAGAAGGATAGTGTTACATTGAAATTGGAAGAATAAATTTTATGAACGTGTTCAGCATGGGAGACCAAAGTATCTTAATTTAATCATAAAAGGAGTGCTATGTGCTGTATTTGGTCGTGCAGTTTAAGGCATATGTTTACCCATGACCGCATGTACTAATGTACATATTGTTGATTGAGTGCCGTATAGCTCCAGTCGTGTTTGTTTAGTCCTTTGTTGTGAATGCTGATCATGACAAAGATCCAGCGTTAGATTCGCGCAATTACCTATGGTCAGTTTACATCACTTATTGACATTTGTTGGTAAAAAACTTCTGGTTGGTTCGTGATTCTTTGCTCTTCTTATTTTTTTTGTTTCTTATATTGGTCTTTTCTTACCATCCACTGAAGATTTTGCTTGCCCCTTCTGCTTGGTAAAAATGTGGAAGCTACAAGGTAAAGTTTGATGCAAGGTTCCATTTGCGCTGTATTTATTCAAATCTCACTTTGCTGCTATTGGCTGGTGGATCATTTCACCTGCTACAGTTAGGTAAAACCAAACATTTTATTCTCACTTCACCACTAATATCTTGATGTTCTTTGTGATGAAATTCTGGATTGTGTTTTCTTTCTGCACGACCTTTCTATTTTTTTGGGAACAATCTTTGTGCCCACCTGAAAGGAAGTAGGGGCGGTGCCTGGTGGGGTGCGCCCCTTTCACTTTCCTATTTGCACTATGTACTTGCATAATTGACAGTTTTCTTATTCCATTAACAATATTGCATGGATGATAGCATATACCTGCATCCTCATCACTGTATCAGCAGATTAGTTACAGATACGAGTGCACAACATCTCAATGGACGATTAACTTTGTTCATCAGAACCCATAACTGAATTGCAATCATCTGAACATGGAGACTTGAAGTCTAACCATAGTGCCTCCTCTTTGATTCAAAGATGTAAGTGTAGGCAATCACGGCAACTGCAACTGCGAAGACAGTGATAGTTCTTATGACAGCCCTCTTGGCTCTATCTCTGCATGTCCACGCCAGTAAAGTAGAGCTCAGAAAGCTTCTTGTGCGACTTCGTGTAGTCCCTGAAGAACGTGTTCTGCCAACGTGTCCAATAAGCTAATGAAGATGAATTCAACTCTTCTTTACCTTTGCGTATAATAATTTAAATAAGGGACGGAAAGCTTGATCCTCCACGAGAAACTTGTCTGTAAG
>NW_021203282.1:0-913 GCF_002162155.2 Triticum dicoccoides
TTGGTTAAACCGAAGGACATGACGGTGTACTCGTATTGGCCATAACGAGTAACAAAGGCCGTTTTAGGAATGTCCCCGTTTCTGATTTTGATTTGATGGTAGCCCAACCTCAAATCCATCTTGGAGAAGACTGAGGATCCAGCGAGCTGATCATACAGGTCGTTGATCCTGGGGAGTGGATATTTGTTCTTGATTGTGACCAGGTTGACAGGTCGGTAATCTACAACCATCCGGTCCGTACCATCCTTCTTCTTGACGAATAGGACGGGGCAAGCCCACGGAGATGAACTAGGGCGGATGAAACCCTTTTTCAAGGACTCATCGAGTTGTTTCTTAAGCTCGGCTAGTTCTAGTGGTGCCATCTTATAAGGTCTTCTAGCAATCGGAACGGTTCCTGGAATGAGATCTATTACGAACTCAACATCCCTGTCAGGTGGAACACCTGGCAATTCCTCTGGGAAGACATCCGAGAAGTCACGGACTACTGGAACGTCTTCAAGGTCTGGCAAAGGGCTGGCGTTAAGAGAGTATAACTGTCGCTTGGCTATTCGGGTCAAGACATTGACTATCTTCCCCGAAGGGTGAGTGAGTTGAACAGTCCTAGAGAAGCAATCAATTTGGGCATGATGAGCTGACATCCAGTCCATACCCAGAATGATATTAATATCTGAAGATTTAAGGGCTATCAAAGATGCAAGGAAAACAAGTCTGTCGACTTGGATTTCATTTCCATGGCTCACTCTAGAAGTTTGCCATTTGGATCCCGGAGTTTGAATTACCATAGAGGTTGGCATATCACCGAATGCGACGTTATGCAAACGAGCATAATTTTCAGATATAAAAGAATGAGAGGCTCCTGTATCGAAAAGAACAGATGCCGGGTGGCAATTAACAAGAAGCGTACCGAGAACGA
>NW_021203283.1:0-923 GCF_002162155.2 Triticum dicoccoides
ATTGACGAACCTCGGGGTGCGTTTACGTGTCGATCATCAACACTCACATATTTGGCCGATTCTTGTCCGTTTCGTGGACTATTACTCGCCGTTTTGTGGAGCCAGAGCGATTTCCACGATTAATGAACCCCGGGGTGCGTTTATGTGTCAGTTGTCAACACTCACAGTTTTTTCCAATTCTGACTCGTTTCGTGGACTATTACTCATCGTTTTTGGGTCCCGAAGCGATTTCCATAGTTGTTGAACCCCAAGGTGTGTTTACGTGTTGATCATCAACACTCGCAGTTTGGCCGATTATTGCCCGCTTCATGCACTATTACTCACCATTTCGGGGTCCCGGAGTGATTTCCAAGGTTATCGAACTCCAAGGTGCGCTTACGTGTCGATCATCAACACTCGCGGTTTCGGCCGTTTCTTGCCCGTTTCATGGACTATTACTCACCGTTTTGGGGTCCCAAAGCGATTTTCGTTTCATGGACTATTACTCGCGGTTTCGTGCACTATTACTCAGCGTTTTGGGGACCCAGAGCGATTTCCACGATTGATGAACCCCGGGGTGCGTTTATGTGTCCGTCGTCAACACTCACAGTTTTGTCCAATTCTGACCCATTTTGTGGACTATTATTCACCATTTTGGGGTCCCAAAGCGATTTCCATAGTTGTTGAACCCCAAGGTGTGGTTATGTGTCGGTCATCAACAATCACAGTTTTGGCCGATTCTGGCCCGTTTCTTGGACTATTACTCTGTTTTGGGGTCCCGGAGTCATTTCCATGATTGACGAACCCCGGGGTGCGTTTACATGTCGGTCATCAACACTCACATATTTGGCCGATTCTTGTCTGTTTAGTGGACTATTACTCGCCGTTTTGGGGACCCAGAGCAATTTCCACGATTGATGAACCCCGGGGTGCGTTTATGTGTC
>NW_021203284.1:0-1956 GCF_002162155.2 Triticum dicoccoides
GACTGCAGCTAAGCCCCTGAGTGAGAGGTTTGCTCGTCACTCGGTAGGATTTTGATAACTTAGGCGAGTACTTGGACTGCAGCTAAGCCTCCGAGTGAGAGGTCTGCTCTTCACTCGGTAGGATTTTCATATCTTAGGCGAGTACTTGGACTGCAGCTAAGCCTCCGAGTGGAAGTCTGGCTTACCACTCGGTAGGATTTTCATAACTTAGGCGAGCACTTGGACTGCAGCTAAGCCTCCGAGTGGAAGTCTGGCTTACCACTCGGTAGGATTTTATTTAATCTTTAGCGAAACGGATTCGCAGCTAAGCCTTCGAGTGGAAGTCTGACTTACCACTCGGTAGGATTTTATTTAATCTTAGGCAAAACGGATTCGCAGCTAAGCCTTCGAGTGGAAGTCTGGCTTACCACTCGGTAGGATTTTATTTAAACTTAGGCGAAACGGATTCGCAATTAAGCCTCCGAGTGGGAGTCTGGCTCATCACTCGGTAGGATTTTTACAAACTTAGGCGAAACGGATTCGCGGCTAAGTCACCCACTGAGGGGAAATTTTATTGGACAAAATAAAAAGTGACAAAAATTATGGAGGAACTATGACACTATTATTTTGAGGTCCATGGACTACAGAAGTACTTTATTGCAACTCATCCGAGTGATTAAACTTAAGTGTAAAATGGGCGGAGTAGTTCCGCGTTCCAAGCTCGGGGCTCGTCGATATTATGCTCGACGTTGTAAAGACGGTACGCCCTGTTGTGGAGAACTTTGGTGACGATGAAGGGTCCTTCCCAAGAAGGAGCAAGCTTGTGTTGTTTCTTCTGATCCACTCGGAGAACTAAATCTCCTTCCTGGAAGGCTCGACCCCTCACATTTCTGGCGTGGAAACGACGCAAATCTTGTTGGTAGATGGTCGACCGGATCAGAGCCATCTCCCTTTCTTCCTCTAAAAGGTCGACTGCGTCCTGCCGCGCTTGTTCAGCTTCTGCTTCGTTGTAGATTTCAACTCGAGGAGCATTGTGGAGAAGATCACTCGGTAAGACTGCTTCAGCTCCGTAGACCAAGAAGAATGGAGTTCTTCCGGTCGACCGATTAGGTGTGGTCCGCAGTCCCCAAAGCACCGAGGGAAGTTCGTCGACCCAAGCTCCAGCTGCATGCTTGAGATCACGCATCAGTCGGGGTTTCAATCCCTTGAGAATCAGGCCATTGGCTCGCTCTGCTTGCCCATTCGACTGTGGATGAGCGACTGAAGCGTAGTCGACTCGTGTGCCTTGAGAGTTACAGAAATCTCTGAATTCCTCCGAGTCAAAGTTCGACCCATTATCCGTAATGATGCTGTGCGGGACTCCATATCTGAATATCAGTTCCCTGATGAAGCTAACAGCAGCACCGGCGTCAAGGTTCTTGATTGGTTTAGCCTCAATCCACTTGGTGAACTTGTCGACTGCCACCAGTACATGCGTGAAGCCACTTCGCCCTGTTCTCAAAGGACCGACCATGTCCAACCCCCATACTGCGAAAGGCCAGACGAGTGGGATGGTCTTCAGAGCTGATGCAGGCTTGTGCGACATATTCGAGTAGAACTGACATCCCTCGCACTTATCCACTATTTCCTTTGCCATCTCATTCGCCTTTGGCCAGTAAAATCCGGCTCGGTATGCTTTGGCCACGATGGTCCGAGAGGACGCATGATGACCACAGGTTCCCGAGTGGATATCATTGAGGATGATTCGACCTTCTTCTGGTGTTATGCACTTCTGACCAACTCCAGTCGCGCTTTCTCTGTATAATTGTCCTTTGATTACGGTAAAGGCCTTAGATCGACGGACGATCTGTCGAGCCTCTTCCTCATCCTCCGGGAGCTCTTTTCTCAGGATATATGCGATATATGGAACTGTCCAGTCGGGAATGACCACCAAGACCTCCATGACCAAGTCGACCACTGCTGGGACTTCAACCTCAG
>NW_021203285.1:0-3413 GCF_002162155.2 Triticum dicoccoides
AAAAAAAAATTGGTTATCTGAACATGCAACTCAGTTATGTGAATATGTTATTGAAGGTTTGGTGCTTCACCTCTGTTGTATTATATGTTGCAACTTCTACTATTATATGTTACTCTTGAACAACGAGCGCAAGTACGGTTATCCATCTGCACAAATTTTAAATTATGCTTGTAAGTAGGAATTATGCATTCCTTGTAGTTTACCAACTACTTTCATAACTAGATCTACATGTTATGGTTATCTCTCAGTACTTTTCTTGCTCTTGAATGCCGACTACAAGTTTAGTTGTCTGAATGTGCAAATTTAGTTCCTAGATGGAATTCCTAATTCTACACTTATGGAGGTACCCACTGTAGGTGTTGTAGTTATCTTTCTGTAAATGCTCGTAGAAATAGTTCTTGTATGTTGCTATTCGACAACTAGTGCAAGTTTAGTTTTGTGACTATGCAAATTTAGTTCCTATATGAACTTGTGTAATTTCTTCCTTGAGGGTTGGGAGGTGTTCTGTATTTACTTGTAGGTAAACAACTACTTTTGCATAACCAGGTGTGGATGCCGTGGTTATCTTTTATGTGAATATGCATCCATGCTCGTAGTAATATTTCTTGTATGTTGCTATTCGACAAGAAGTGCAAGTTTATTTCTCTGAATATGCAAATTTAGTTTATATATGGATTTTTTAATTGTTGACTTTAGGGGAGTTGTTCTGCCATTACTTGTAGGTAAACATTTCTCTAGTACAACCAGGTAAAGATGTTGTGGTTATCTTTTCTGTAAATATGTATGCATGCTCGTAGTACAGTTCTTGTATGTTGCTATCAGACAACAACTGCAAGTTTACTTCTCTGAATATGAAAATTTAGTTTATATGAGGATTTTCTGAATTTCTGCCTTCGGGTAGGTGTTATGCTTTTACTTGTAGTTAAACATTTTCTAGTACAACAAGCTAAATATGTGGTGGTTATATTTTTGTATATATGCATGCATTCTCATAGTATTGTTTCTTTCATCTTCCCATTTCACAACAACTCCAAGCTTATTTGTCTGAATATGCAAATGTAGTTACCATATGGATTTTTTATTCTGCCTTTAGGGAGGTTTTCTTCCATTACTTGTAGTTTAACAAGTTCTAGTACAAGTACAAACATGTCATCTAATCAGAAGTTATAGAAGGATTCAGAAGTTATAGCATGCCATCTACATGATTTTGCATGGGTTTAACATTTTATATGAAACACTCATTTTTTGCATTCTTGCTTCCTTCTCTAAATTTACTGTTGTTGTTACATGAAAATGTCAGGTTATCACGTAAGTTGCACGACACAAAAAAAATTAAGAGGGGAGGGGGGACAAATCACAAGCACCTTAGAATGACTAGAAGCACCTTGTTCTGCATGTTTCTTATTTCTTCCTTTTGCTTTTCCTTTTGATAGATATGTGTTTTGTGTAGGATCTGAAGTTTCAACCATTTCTTCTGGTGTCTGTAGAAATTTGGGCGATCAGAGGAGGAGGTTGGAAGGAAGAAATGGGAGGAAGAAGATCTATGGAGACATCACAAGACAACGACACATCTGAGCTTTTCTTTCTCCAACCATGGAGATGGTTGTGTGTGGTGATCGGGGAAGGATGAGGAAGGAAGTAGACCTAGCAATCTGTGTGTGAGCTGAATCAAGTTGTTTTGAGTCTAATAGGTTCGGTTCCTTAGCGGGTTCAGGCCCGTCACATTCTTGGGCTGGAAAGAACGCACGACAAGCCAACATAAGTTTTCAACATTGAATCAGTCAGTTTTGTTGTTGGGCTGGTCAAGTGACCCTAAATTTGGGCCAGTTAGTTTTCTTCTTCTTTTTTTCTCTTTTAGTCTGTACTAGTAATTGGCTGACCACATTATTGGGTCAGTCAATTGACCTCTAGCCACTCCCCATGTGGACATGGAAATAAACGAAGAAGCATCAGCACCAATGAATGGGTTGAGCATACAACTGAAGAGGGTACACAATGGCAACAATAATATGGTGGATAAAGGGCAGCGGTGGAGTTTATTTCAGACTCAGTGCGACATCAAGGGAACGGCTTGTAAATTGATTATTGATGGAGGTAGCTGCACCAATGGGATCAGCAAGACATTGGTGGAGAAACTTGGCTTGTCCACATGGCGATATGATGAATCACATCGTTTGGAAGGGTTGAAAAATTGTGGGCAGCTCAAAATTACACATAAGGTGTGTGTTCCGTTTAAAGTTGGAAAATATATTGATGAGGTGGAGTGCGACATTTTACCATTAAAAGTTTGTGGTTTATTGCTTAGACGACCATGGCAGTACGACCGCAATGCAACACATGTCGGGAGGATGAAGACGTATACTTTTATTCATGATGGGAAACAAATAACACTAAATCCAATGGAAGAGACATCGATTTTCTTAGCTCTCATGCTGACAGTACGGAAAGAGAGAGTTTTGTACGACAGCTCAAAACCGAGGACGGTTTTCTTTCAAGAGAGGGAGGATGATGTGGCATGCCCTATTGCAAACATGACTAGTACACAGGTCATGGTGAGTACGTCAGTCAATGACAAGGGGTTGCAGGCGACTTCGGTAGTCGTTGACAAAGGGCTGCAAACGGAGGAGATTACGAATGAGGCAAGAACAATGCATGTGGACAAGGCGGATGTTGGAAAGAAAGTTAACCGAGACGAGGATGAACAAATTATGAAGGAGATGACACATCTTAGCAAAGGAAAAGGTCCGCTCCAGCGCCTCTCACGTCTCCTCCCATGCGGGCGGCTCGGGAGGGCACAGCCGCCGCCGCCGCCTAGTTTCCATCCAGCGCCCTTCTCCCCCTCCACCGCTGTCGATGGTCGGCATCGGGCAAAGCCCATGCGTGCGATGACAACGGCGGAGGGTCTCTCCTCCCTCTCCCAGACCCGCGGCTGCGCGAGCGTCCTGATCCGCGTGGTGCTTCCCTCTCGGCGGTGTGGTGGATCCCGGAGGCGACGGGTTCGCGGCGGTGCACAGGCGCCCAGATCCATGGGGGTGGGACTCCCCACAGCGTGTGGGCTCCCGGCGGTGGCGGGATCGGTCGACGGTGGGTTTGGGCGATGGCGTCGGCCACGCGGTGCCGGATCTCGTCGCTCGTGGCGGATCTCGCCACTCCAACCTTCATGGAGGAACCTGGACCTGGGGCAGCGGCCTCGTTAGGCATGGCGATGGCGTCCTCGGCTGGTGACGTTCACGGGAGGTGGATGGACGACATCTTGACCGTGGGCGGTGAGTTGTCGGTGGATCTCCTCCGCGCTGCACGCCTTCTCCCGCTGCACTTGGTGGCTTACGATCGCGGTCGTCGGCCCAGGTGCGTTCGCGAGGGCTGGTAGAGGTGACATCGGACCAGAGAAAACTCGGATGAATCGTTCGTCC
>NW_021203286.1:0-2905 GCF_002162155.2 Triticum dicoccoides
TCTTTGCCTAAAAATAGTATTGATTCTTGGAACAAGTGCAAAGATGCTTTTATCTCTAAGTATTTTCCTCCTGCTAAGATCATCACTCTTAGGAACGATATTATGAATTTTAAACAACTTGATCATGAGCATGTTGCCCAATCTTGGGAAAGAATGAAATTGATGATTCACAATTGCCCTACTCATGGTTTGAATTTATGGATGATCATACATAATTTTTATGCTGGTTTGAACTTTGCTTCTAGGAATCTCTTAGATTCGGCCGCGCGAGGTACGTTTATGGAAATCATGTTAGGAGATGCTACAAAACTTCTTGATAATATTATGGCAAATTGTTCTCAATGGCACACCGAATGATCTACTAGTAAAAAAGTGCATGCTATAGAAGAAATCAATGTTTTGAGTGGAAAGATGGATGAACTTATGAAAATGTTTGCTACTAAAAGTACTCCTCTTGATCCCAATGATATGCCTTTGTCTACTTTGATTGAGAATAATAATGAATCTATGGATGTGAATTTTGTTGGTAGGAATAGTTTTGGAAACAATTCTTATAGAGGAAACTTCTCTAGACCGTTCCCTAGTAATTCCTCTAATAATTATGGAAATTCCTAAAATAATTCTTATGGTAATTTTAATAAGATGCCCTCTGATTTTGAGAATAGTGTGAAAGAATTTATGATTTCTCAAAAGAATTTTAATGCTTTGCTTGAAGAAAAATTGCTGAAAGTTGATGATTTGGCTAGGGACGTTGATAGACTTTCACTTGATGTTGATTCTCTTAAACTTAGATCTTCTCATCCTAAGCATGATATCAGTGAGTCTCTCAAAGTAATGAGAATTTTCATTGACGAGTGCAAGGAAAGAACTGCTAGATTGCGTGCTAAGAAAGATAGCTTTATAAAAGCGTGTTCTTCTAGTTTCCATGAAAATAATGATGAAGATCTTAAAGTTATTGATGTGTCACCTATTAGATCTTTGTTTTGCAATATGAATCTTCAAAATTATGGGACTGAAGATGAGTCAACTTTACCTAAAAGGAGTCCCAAAAATTCAGAGTTTTTAGATCTTGATGCTAAATTTGGTAAAAGTGGGATTGGAGAGGTCATGACTTTAAATAGCATTGAACCCACTATCTCGGATTTCAAGGAATTTGATTATGATAATTGTTCTTTAGAAAGTTGTATTTCCTTGTTGCAATCCATTGTTAATTCTCCACATGCTTATAGTCAAAATAAACCTTTTACCAAACATATCGTTGATGCCTTGATGCAATGTTTTGATGAAAAACTTAATTTGGAAGTTTCTATACCTAGAAAACTTAATCATGAGTGGGAACCTACTATAAAGATTAGAATTAAAGATCATGAGTGTTTTGCTTTGTGTGATTTGGGTGCTAGTGTTTCCATGATTCCAAAAAATTTATGTGATATTCTAGGTTTCCATGATCTTGATAATTGCTCTTTAAATTTGCACCTTGCGGATTCCACCATTAAAAAGCCAATAGGAAGGATCAATGATGTCCTTATTGTTGCAAATAGAAATTTGGTGCCCGTTGATTTTATCGTTCTTGATATAGATTGCAATCTTTCTTGCCCTATTATTCTTGGTAGACCTTTCCTTAGAATGATTGGTGCGATTATTGATATGAAGGAAGGGAATATTAGATTCCAATTTCCATTGAAGAAAGGCATGGAGCACTTTCCAAGAAACAAAGTCAAATTACCTTATGAATCTATCATGCGAGCTACCTATGAACCAAGTGTCAAAGATGGCACTACTTAGATCTATCTTCGCTTTTATGCCTAGCTAGGGGCGTTAAACGATAGCGCTAGTTGAGAGGCAACCCAATTTTTTTATGTTCTTTGTTTTTGTTCCTGTTTAGTGATAAATTTTTCTTCTACTTTCTGTTTAGATGTGTTTTTATCTTTTAATTAGTGTTTGTGCCAAGTAGAACCTATAGGATAACCTATGATGATAGTTGATTTGATTCTGCTGAAAAACAGAAACTTTGCGCTCACGAGAAAAAAAATCAATAAATCACAGGAACGAGATTTTGCATTGATTCTTTTTGCTGCCGATCAATAAACAAATTGTTTAGAACTTCCTATTTTGGTAGGATTTTTAAGGTTCCAGAAGTTTGCGTTAGTTACAGATTGCTACAGACTGTTCTGTTTTTGACAGATTCTGCCTTTCATGTGTTGTTTGCTTATTTTGATGCATCTATGGCTAGTATGTAAGGGTATGAATCATAGAGAACTTGCAATACAGTAGTTTTAACACCAAAATAAATAAGGAATGAGTTAATTACAGTACTTTATGTGGTGGTTTTATTTTCTTTCACTAACGGAGCTTATAAGATTTCCTGTTGAGTTTTGTGTTGTGAAATTTTCAAGTTTTGGGTAAAGCTTTGATGGACTATGGAATAAAGGGTGGCAAAGAGCCTAAGCTTGAGGATGCCCATGGCACCCCAAGATATTCAAGGATAGCCAAAAGCCTAAGCTTGGGGATGCCTCGGGAAGGCATCCCCTCTTTCGTCTTCGTTCATTGGTAACTTTACTTGGAGCTATATTTTTATTCGCCACATGATATGTGTTTTGCTTGGAGCGTCGTGTATTATATTAGTCTTTAATTTTTAGTTTACCACAACCATCCTTGCTGTACACACCTTTTGGGAGAAGCCTATTTGATTAGAATTTATTAGAATATGATATGTGCTTCGCTTATATCTTTTGAGCTTGACAGTTTTTGCTCTAGTACTTCACTTATTTAAAGACATTACAACTGAGCACTTTTCCAGCCCTCTCGGGCCATACACGTTTTCGGCCGTCAGATCTGGAGTGTTGGGCGCCGCTGGCTGTTGGATCTATCTGCAATCCCGTGTGGGCTTAGCTCGCTGTACAGG
>NW_021203287.1:0-3766 GCF_002162155.2 Triticum dicoccoides
CCAACCTTATTCTATCTTCACAGAGTGGCAGCCGTCTTACCTTTCTGAGAAGGACACAAACCCAAACGACATCCAAAAACATAAAAAAAGTAAGAAGCCTCCCCCGCCAGCAAGGACCGGGATCCACCGCACCCCCATGGCCCTATGACCACTAGAGATGAGACGCACTAGCGGCGGCACCGATGGGAGGCAGAGGAACCCTAGGCTTTTCTTGGGGAGGAAGTGTTTGACCGAAGCTTCTTACCAATGTATTTTCCATAGATGATCATTACTCGTAAGTTGTAAGCTGAAGAGAGTTATGTTTCATTTCCAATATCTTTTGTATAACTTCTGATCTGTTCAATGAACACCATGGTAGTTCAAAAAATGCTAGAAATTATAAAAATTACATCGAGGTCCATAGACCACCTAGCGGCAATTACAATCGCCGAAGCAAGTCGAAGGCGCACCGCCGTCCCTCACCGGAGCCGTGCAAATCTTGTTGTAGTAGACAGTCAGGAAGTTGATGTGCTAAGGTCCGAAAGGACCAACACACTAGGAAAAAACTATTGTTGGTGAAGAGAAACGTATATCAGAAGGTCCAACCTGTAGACACACGAGTGTAGACTAACGAAGAGTGGATCCATTCCATGCAGATCCACCCAAGACAAACACAGACCGAATCCCTCAAGATCCGTCAGAGATACTCCACCACATGCCCTCTAACAACATGAGATGCATAGTCAGTACGGGGGCTTGACGGGGAGAACTTTATTTTATCTTCAAGGAGTCACCGCTTTGCCTTCCTAAGCAGGACATAAATCCTAAACAAACTCAAAAAAAAACTGCCTAAAAACGAAGCAGGATCGCTTCCACTGGCAAGGGCCGAGATCTACCACGCCTCAATGGCCCTAAGGCCACAAGAGATGAGGCAGATCGACGGCAGCACCAGCAGCAGGCTTGGAAACCCTAGACGCCCGAATTCGCCCGTGATGAGAAGGACTGTTTGCCATTTCTAAGATCTTTGGAACAATGTATTATTGGTTTTTCTTGGAACTAAAACTCTGTGTGTAAGGATGGGCAGTCACGCAAACCAAGCATAGATATGCTGAAATTGTCGATGTGATTGACTGTTACTTTGGCACTTTCACCTCTCTCAATTACGATAATCACATGACGTTCACCAAAAAAAGGAAGAAGAGTCATTCACTCTAGCAGTTTCCATTTCATGGACCTGTTTCTTTATACACGCGTGGGCTTGAAATTTTCTGACGTACCACCTCCTAGTGCAGTCCATTGTCCATAGACAACAGGTTGCAACTTACATTACTTAATGGGCTATGCGAGCTCAAGGTCCAGTTATAGGTAGTCATAAAGTGCAAGTTGTTTTGTTCCCGATGATTCGCAGTCCTAGTTGGGTTGCACAACTATTTGACGCCGTCATGGCAGCATCACTGCACTAGGAACATTGGTTGTGTTTCTTTTGAGTTCTCGTGGCTCCTTTTTCGGTTCAAATATGGTCGGCTACTTTTAGTTGCTGCTCTGGATATATTGGACCCTTGATATGTTCTGGACCCTGCATGCCATAAGTGTCATCGCCTCTGTAAACTTCTTGGTGACATCGGTGCCGCACATATAGACGTTTCTCTGCCACGCACAGAGGAGGAATGAGGAATTAATGGTTTTTCTGTATTGTAGCAATTGACTTGGTCACATGTTGATGCAGTGAAATTGATCATCTTACTTTAAAGTTTTGAAGTTTGGTAGCTGGTAACATAACGTTTCATGTGACAAGAAATTGTCTAGGTGTGGTTGTGTGTTGTTTCTCACGATGTATATATGTTGCTCTATGGTGTTAGCATGCCTCATTGCATTCAACGACGGTCAGTTTGGCACAATTCAAAGCAGCGATATTGTTAATGCCTTGTCCAACATTCTTAGTGGTCAGTTTTAGCTCAACTATATAATAAGTAAATTGCATTGCCTGTCACTGAACATATCACGTTTGTGGAATTTTTTTTCTCAAAGCGAAGGCAAAGATTTGTCTGATCTATTAATTAGGAAGAAGGGAATTGCCTGGATAATTAATGGAAAACCTGATGAAATTAGATAAAATCTGTCGAGCGGCACATACAAGATACCCCACACACTCCACTGCGAATAATGACTCGTCTAGGTAGCGCGAGTTGCACTATGATCAAATACACAGGTTCAAGGTATGCCCTACGAACGATGCACATTTTAGTAACATATGTGCAAAACAAGTTCAGAGTGTCATGTAGATCGGTGCTAACTCATAACACCACAGTGTATACATACAAGACCCTCATCTGAAATCAAATACCTCCAAGATGTTCAGAACGTAAAAAAAATGTAGCTCAAAAGAATGGTTCTTTGGCTACTAGTTGCTGATTATTTTAGCTGAATTCAGACATCCGCGTATTTAGCCTCCTCCAATGAATTTTGTATTGAAGTAACTAGTGGCTAGAGAATTATGATGGATAATATTGGGGAGACATGTAAGAGATCTCAGATTTAGGTGAGATCGTGAGATCAAACCCACAAAATAGTATTTAGACATTTCGAAAAAATCTGCAATTATTTGACAACACCCATATGGGGTATGTCTACAACTCCGAAAAATAGCTTAAAACTTGATGTACATTTAGAGATTCAAAAAATACAAATTCGAATGTGAATAGTGACAGCTTTGCTTGAATAGTACTTGACACTATTCACATCCGATTTTGTCTTTTTTGTTTCTATTACATGTAAGTTGAATTAGGAGCTGAAACTTTTGAGATTGTACATCAAACATTGATCTGTGTCTACAATTTTTTTGAGAATGTTTAAACATGTACATTTTTCAAAAAAACAATCGATCCCATAGATCTTCACACAAGTCTCCCACGGATAATATATCAGGCAGAATGAACTAACGTTTTTGTGACAGTCCACGGTGAGATACTTCAACATTTCTGGACCTTCAGAGATGAAGTCCATCCCTTCATCCAATGCATTCCGTCCGACGACAAATTATTATGGTTGTATGAAAAGAAGAATTTCGGCCTCCATGGTAAGATGATTAATTTGTTGCACCTCATGTTGTTTTCTAAACCGCTTCGACTCCTCAGCCGTCTGAAAATACCCCTCTTCTAATTTGCATAGCTGAATTTAGATCTAGACAATGCTCAACAATGTTAGTTAGAGAATTATGATGGATAATATATCAGGCAGAAGGAACTCATGTTTTGTGACAGTCCACAGTCAGATACTTCAACATTTCTGGAAGTTCTGAGATGAAGTCCATCCATTCATCCTATGCATTCTTTCTGACAACAAATTATTATGATTATATGAAAATTAAAAAATTGGCCTCCATGGTAAGGAAGATGTGCCTGATTGATTTGTTGCATCTCGTGTTTTTTCTAAACCGCTTCGACTCCTCGGCCATTTAAAAATACCCCTCTTCCCATTTTTATGGCTGAATTTGGATCTAGAAAATGATAAACAATGTCAGTTAGCGCTACATTTTTACCAGATGAATTGCACCGTTGGTTCACTAAGATGAGAACGAGTTGCAACACTCCTCTTTCTACCTGCCTAGCCTTCTGATCAAGCCCGTCCAACTTATCGTGCATAGCCATGTGTCGCTTCATGGGAGACAAAACGAGACCTCGCCTAAAGGAGCCTTGTCCCAGTCACCAATATTGTGCTTTTTCCTATATATATATATATATATATATATATATATATATATATATATATATATATATATATATATATA
>NW_021203288.1:0-1090 GCF_002162155.2 Triticum dicoccoides
AAGCGATTTTTATGATTGACGATCCCCAGGGTGCCTTTACATGTCCCTCGACAACACTCACAGTTTTGGCCAATTCTGACTGTTTCGTGGACTATTACTCACTGTTTTGGGGTCTTGGAGTTATTTGCAAAGTTATTGAACCCCATGGTGCGCTTACGTCTCGGTCATCAACACTCGAAGTTTTGGCCGATTCTGGCCCGTTTCATGGACTATTACTCACCGTTTTGGGGTCCCGAAGCGATTTGCGTAGTTGTTGAACCCCAAGGTGCGCTTACGTGTCGGTCATTGACACTCGTACTTTTGGCCGATTTTAGCTCGTTTCATGGAGTATTACTCACGATTCTGGCGCATTTTGGGGTCCCGGAGCGATTTTTATGATTGACGATCCCCAGGGTGCGTTAACATGTATGTCGTCGACACTCACAGTTTTTGCCAATTCTGAGTGTTTCGTGGACTATTACTTACTATTTTGGGGTCTCGAAGTGATTTGCATTGTTGTTGAACCCCAAGGTGCGCTTACATGTCGGTCATCATCACTCGCAGTTTTGGCCGATTCTGGCCCGTTTCGTGGACTATTACTCGCCGTTTTGGGGTCCCGAAGCGATTTGCGTAGTTGTTGAACCCCAAGGTGCATTTACGTGTCGGTCATCGACACTCGTTGTTTTGGCCGATTCTGATCCGTTTCATGGACTATTACTCACTGTTTTGGGGCCTTGGAGTGATTTCCACGATTGACGAACCCCGAGGTGCGTTTACATGTCGGTCATCAACAGTCGCAGTTTTGACCGATTCTGGCCCGTTTCATGGACTATTACTCACGATTCTGGTCCGTTTTGGGGTCCCGGAGCGATTTTTATGATTGACGATCCCCACGGTGCGTTTACATGTCCGTCGTTAACACTCACAGTTTTGGCCAATTCTGACTGTTTCGTGGACTATTACTCATTGTTTTGGGGTCTTGGAGTGATTTGCATAGTTGTTGAACCCCAAGGTGCGCTTATGTGTCGGTCATCAACACTCGCAGTTTTGGCCGATTCTGGCCCTTTTCATGGACTATTACACACCATTTTCGGGTCCCGAAGCGATTTGC
>NW_021203289.1:0-663 GCF_002162155.2 Triticum dicoccoides
CGTGTCAGATGGGCCAAGAGCGTCCTAAAAGAAGACCGGTATTTCACCACCATGGTTATACCCGAAGCCAAATCCAAGACCGCGGGCGCAAACGTCACCGCGAAAAATGAGCCATGGGTACTGGCTTCCCAAGTGGACCAATGCTTCTTCATTACCGACCCGTCAAAGCCCAGTCGTGTTGTCGTGAGGAGAGGCAAAAGGAAGATCATCGGAATGGATGGAGTAGCCAATGAGCAAGACTTCGACAAGTACGGCGACCCGAGGATCGAACATGACGACGATGATGAAGTAGCAGCATACACCACAAGAAGAAGCAGGACCACCCTACCTAAAGGACGTCCGTTCCATAGAAGAACTCCATTTGCGAAAAAGAAGGGCAAGAAGATTGTGAACAGATAGCTAGCTAAGATCGATTGTATTTAAATCGTAGCCTTCATTTCTCGATTGTATTTCATGGGCACTTTTTGAATTATCATGAATATTTTTAAATTTCATGGACACTCGATCTCGATCCCCCTCCATCTCGATCTCTATCCCACCTCGCCAGATCCGGTCCCCTTCGCCGCCGAGCACCCCCCGGTCCACCGGCCGCCGCCGCCGCCGCCGACCCCCCGCACCCTCGATTCCCCTACTCAACCGCCGCCGCCGACCCCCCGCACCCCT
>NW_021203290.1:0-1013 GCF_002162155.2 Triticum dicoccoides
CGGTATCCAGCCTCAGTCATTACCCTGACCAACTTGGCAGTATGGCCGGGTACATCTAGGCATCGAGTCAGGCGAACCACTTGATTGAGGTCGCGAGTGGCCATCTGAAAGCACAATCATAATGCAAAGGCATTAGAATTTCTAGCAAAATTTCGGCAGCATAACAGCTGTAAATGCTCAAGAAGGATTTTGAGACATTTGACAAAGGATTTCGTACACACTCAACATCATCATATCAAAGTTCTGAATCCATTCTAACAGCATAATGTGGTAGTAGAACTGAACTAGGCTTGTATCCATCAAACTTATAAGGTACTACTGATTAGTAACACGTGATCCTGATAGAGAGAATAGGTCCTAATTCCTTAACCCCCGGTGGAAGAATGGACTGACTCAGATCAGAATGTCATAAGATAAAGGAGTAAAAAGAGCCTTACGTTCCAACCCACAAACAATTCCCCTACATATAACTAAAGAGTTTCTAGACTCAACATCGACTAGTTTGGCTTGGAGAACCTACAGGCAGTCCGGCTCTGATACCAACGCCGTCGGGACCCCGACTCGATGTCACATCAATCTAGCCGGTAACACCTCATATCACTTTGCGGCCTCACGCACGGTATCCCCACGGGTGTCGCCTTACCTTTGCCCGGGACCGTTTGCGCCTTTTGGCTCACGTATATGATAGTGTCGCTAGCATCCATATGATAAGGAGCCCGGGCTGACATGACTAGTCGTAAACCCAAAGTGGCACAGACTTACAGGGACAGGCATCCATGACCCAGCTTCGAACGTGTCGGTCATCAGCAAGTGGGTCCGGGCTGTAGCACTGGGCTAGCAGGACTCCGGTAAACCGGGCTGTAGCGGGCTAACAGGACTCCGGTACTCAAAGCGTGACATTTCCCCGAAGGGACAGACACAGGAACGAAGAAGGACACATGCCGGCCAGCCTAAGTGTTCCAGAGCAGTAGCAAGCTACCATGGCTCAGCGGTAACACTAGGAGACATTTCCC
>NW_021203291.1:0-1858 GCF_002162155.2 Triticum dicoccoides
CCGTAGCCACGCCCTCCGACCACCCCACGCCGTCTCACCGTGTCCAGGAGCTCCGCCGCTGTCCACTTCATCGAGCAGCCGAGCCCCGAGCGCTCGCAACGCCCGAGACCACCGCACCGACCTCGCCCGAGCTCACCGTCGCCGGAGATCCCCTTCAACACCGTCGTCGCTCCGGTCCATCTCCGGCCGCACCAAGAACTCCGTCGCACTCACTGTGAGCTTAGCCATCTTCCCCTCCCTTCCGTTCTTGCTCCCGAGCCGTGTAGCAACTTCCCGGAGCTCAACCGCACCCACCGCCGTGGAGCTCGTCGCCGACGTGCTCCCGGTCATCCTCCGGCCACAAGATGGTGTCCATCTTACTCACCAAGTTCCGCAGCATCTAGCTAGCTACTCCACGAGCCTCACCGAACCCTCTAGCGCCAAGTTCACCTCCGACCGAACCCCGGTGGCCGCCAAAGTCGTCGCCGGTGCCAACTCCGGCCATCCCGACCTCAACGGACTCCGCCAAGAGCTGCGGTTTGTCCTCAGCTTCCCTCCGGTGGTCTCCGCGGCCCATTTGGTGGCCGAAATGGCCAAAACCACTTCCGCCGCCGCGTCGGGCTCGCCGGCGGCTTAACGCCGGTGCAGCCGACCCGGGTTTGACCACGGGTGGGCCCTGGTTGACTCCCCTGAGTCAATGACAGGTGGGGCCCAGCCCTGTTAATTAAACAGGATTAGTTTTAATTAAGTTTTAATTAAAATAATCACCCTGACATGCGGGACCCACTGTCAGGTTTGACCTGGACCAGTTCCGTTGACCTGCTGACGTCACACTGACGTCAGGCTGACGCAATAATTGATTTTCTGGATTTAATTTAAATCAGGAAATTCCAGAATATTATTTAAACTTCAAAAATTCATAACTTTTATTCTGTAACTCCAAATTGGACAAATTATATATGAAAAATGATCAGAAAAATCCAATCTATCCATCTGTACTATTTTCATGCATGATCAAACAAGTTAAATTGATGTTTTAAGCAGAACAAGGAAAAGCACTTTAAAAGGCCATATTTGAATTTGAAATTTGAATCCTTGATTCAAATTTGTTCAAACCCTTCTGGTTTTAGTTGCATTAGCCCAATACACTCATTTTGCCATGACTCATGCATGCATCATATTGTTGCATACTGTTTGGTAATGGTTGTGAATCGGTGCTCTCTGTGGCAGGTTCTGTCCCCGAAGAGTACCCTGATTACCCTAGCGAAGAACCGTATCAGTGCATCGAACCATCAGGCAAGCGACCAACCATTTGATCATATCGATACAATCCCATGTTCTCGCTCCTGCTCTCTTTTATTGCATTAAGACAACGCGATTCAAACTGCTGTGTGCTACGGTAGTTGAACCCATTTCCTCTGCATGACCTGTCATTGCCACAGTAACTAGATGAAACTCACTAGCATGTGTAGGAGTTGTTTGAGCCATATGTATGTGTTGTTCCTACCTTGCTATGCCTGCTATGCTTAGAGTCGTGTCAGGTCTGGTTCATCTGGGTGATGGGCTAGAGTGAAATGATTATGTCGGTAATGAGAGTGGTGTGGTGAACACGATTTGGTAAAGGTATCGATGAGAGGCCATGTAGGAGTACATGGTGGGTTGTTTCATTGAAGCCGACCTTAAGCACTGAGATCTGTATGCGTGATTTAAGATACAGCTACTACCATGCATTGGGCCCTGAAATATGACCCCGCTCGACTTCTTATTCACCCTAGCTCTCTGTCCAGGAGTTGCAAGTAGTTTTTGGTGTTTGTAGCCTACTGGAGGCCGTGGACAGCGCTGACCGTAGGGGTGGGCTGTGATGCGGTAGGTACGTGGC
>NW_021203292.1:0-1088 GCF_002162155.2 Triticum dicoccoides
ATAATCTAGTTCACATTTACCATGTGATTAACACTCGATGAGTTCTGGGTTTGATCATGTTATGCTTGTGAGAGAGGTTATAGTCAACGGGTCTGAACCTTTCAGATCCGTGTGTGCTTTACAAATCTCTATGTCATCTCCTAGATGCAGCTACCACGTTCTATTTGGAGCTATTCCAAATAACTGTTCTACTTGGAGCTATTCTAAATTGTTGCTCCATTATACGTATCCGGTATCTCTACTCAGAGCTATCTGGATAGGTGTTAAGCTTGCATCGACGTAACCCTTTACGACGAACTCTTTTACCACCTCCATAATTGAGAAAATTCCTTAGTCCACTAGTTACTAAGGATAACTTTGACCGCTGTCCTGTGATCCATTCTTGGATCACTCTTGTACCCCTTGACTGACTCATGGTAAAGCACACTTCAGGTGCGGTACATAGCATAGCATACTGTAGAGCCTATGTCTTAAGCATAGGGGATGACCTTCGTTCCTTTCTCTCTATTCTGCCATGGTCGAGCTTTAAGTCTTAACTTCATACCTTACAACTCAGGCAAGAACTCCTTCTTTGACTGATCCATCTTGAACACCTTCAAGATCACGTCAAGGTATGTGCTAATTTGAAAGTACTATTAAGCGTTTTGATCTACCCTTATAGATCTTGATGCTCAATGTTCAAGTAGCTTAATCCAGGTTTTCCATTGAAAACACTTTCCAAATAACCCTATATGCTTTCCAGAAATTCTACGTCATTTCTGATCATTGATATGTCAACAACATATACTCATCAGAAATTCTATAGTGCTCCCACTCACTTCTTTGGAAATACAAGTTTCTCATAAACTTTGTATACACCCAAAATCTTTGATCATCATCAAAGCATACATTCCAACTCCGAGATGCTCACTCCAGTCCTCAGAAGGATTGCTGGAGCTTTGCATACTTATTAGCATATTTCAGGATAGACAAAACCTTCCGGTTGTATCACATACAACCTTTCCTCAAGAATCGTCGAGGAAACAATGTTTTGACATCCTATCTGCAAGATTTCATAAATAATGCAATAATTGCTAATATAATTCCAA
>NW_021203293.1:0-3199 GCF_002162155.2 Triticum dicoccoides
GGGGACGGGGGCGGCGACACAGGGACGGCGTGACGGGGACGGGCCCGGGGCGGCGACGGGGACGGGGGCTGCGATGGCGACGGGGGCGGCGATGGGGACGGGGGCGGCGACGGCGACGGGGTCGGTGACGGCGTCGATCGATCGGGGCGGGCGGTGCTTCAATGGGGAAACAGAGGAAGAAACAGAGGGAGAATGAAATTTTTCAAAGTGTTGTATATATAGAAGGCACCTTTAGTACCGGTTGGAGCCACCAACCGGTACTAAAGGCCAGTTTTGGCTAGCCCAAGCGGCGGGAAGCGACCCCCTTTAGTACCGGGTGGTGGCACAAACCGGTACTAAGGCCCCCCCTTTAGTACCGGTTTGTGCCATGACCCGGTACTAAAGGGTGTGTGCTGGCGCAGGTGCGGTGCGACAAGTTTAGTCCCACCTCGCTAGCCGAGGGGCGACCGCACTAGTTTATAAACCCCTGCGCGGTCGCTCTCTCGAGCTCCTCTCCAAAGCAGGCTTACTGGGCCTACGTGTTCTTTGCTGCCCTGTGGGCCCACTTGGCCTTTGCGGGCCTACATCCTGGCCCAACGACAGGTTGGGTTTCTAGTCGTATGCAGGCCGCTCTGGCCTAGTAGGCGGGCTTTTTTTTGCTTTATTTATTTTTGTGTTGTTTTTTTTGTGTATTTAGAGTTTCTTTGTGAATATTTTTGCTTTAGGTACAAAAAATTACAAACTTTCTGTTAGTGCCCGTAGTTTTCAAATTTGAATAGTTTAAATTTTGAATTATTTGAAATTAGTGTGAATCACTAGTTTGTGAATAACTTAACTTTAAAAATCAGTAAAGGCATGAAAGAATTTGTTTGCACATAAAATTTCTTCGCGTTTCGAATGCCAAAACACATAACTACCCTAACTATTACAGAGATTCCCGCCTGGGTGTGAAACACAGAAGAAAGTGATGAAAGTGAAGCCGATCATATCCCAGATCTTTGGGTGTGAAACTTTTTCTTCGCGTGTGTCCCTTTGCGCCGTATCCATGGAAAATCTTCATCATTTAACGGGATGCTCGGGTCAATATTCACTGTGAATGGAGAAATTTCATCAAACTTTTCATAATCTTCTGACTTGTCTGTCTTGTCATCCACTCCCACGATGTTTCTCTTCCCAGAAAGAACTATGTGCCGCTTTGGCTCATCGTACGATGCATTCGCTTCCTTATCTTTTCTTTTTCTTGGCTTGGTAGACATGTCCTTCACATAGAAAACCTGTGCCACATCATTGGCTAGGACGAATGGTTCGTCTGTATACGCAAGATTGTTGAGATCCACTGTTGTCATTCCGTACTGCGGGTCTTCTGTTACCCCGCCTCGTGTCATATTGACCCATTTGCACCGAAACAAAGGGACCTTTAAACCACGTCGATAGTAAAGTTCCCATATGTCCTGTATATAACCATAATATATTTCCTTTCCCGTCTTGGTTTCTGCATCAAAGTGGACACCACTGTTTTGGTTGGTGCTCTTCTTATCTTGGGAGATCGTGTAAAATGTATTGCCATTTATCTCGTACCCTTTGAAAGTCATTATATTCGAAGATGGTAACTGGGACAGCAAGTACAGGTCATCTTCAATAGAGGTGTCATGCATGGTACGTGTCTGCAACCAGCTAGCGAAACACCTGGTTTGTTCACATGTAATCCAGTCATCAGACCGCTCCGGGTGTTTGGAGCGTAGCAAATTCTTGTGTTCATCCATATACGGAGCCACCAAGGCGGAATTCTGTAGAACTGTGTAGTGTGCTTCAGTGAGAGAATGTCCGTCCATACATATTATTTGTTCCCCTCCTAGCGTGCCTTTTCCATCCAGTCTGCCCTTATGCCGCGATTCAGGAACACCAATCGGCTTAAGGTCAGGAATAAAGTCAATACAAAACTCAATGACCTCCTCATTTTGATGGCCCTTGGAGATGCTTCCTTCTGGCCTAGCACGGTTATGAACATATTTCTTTAAGAGTCCCATGAACCTCTCAATGGGGAACATATTGTGTAGAAATACAAGACCCAAAACGTTAATCTCTTCGCATAGGTGAACTAGGACGTGCGTCATGATGTTGAAGAACGATGGTGGGAACACCAACTTGAAACTGACAAGACATTGCACCAAATCATTCTATAACCTT
The DNA here is from genome assembly GCF_002162155.2 of Triticum dicoccoides. NCBI lineage: Eukaryota > Viridiplantae > Streptophyta > Magnoliopsida > Poales > Poaceae > Triticum > Triticum dicoccoides. Next base: position 2,167 of record NW_021203293.1, read on the forward strand.
GGTATGATTTCTGGATCGATTACCTTCTGAGAGATTGCATTGAGAAATGCACATAGCTTCACAATGGCTAATCGAACGTTTTCCGGTAGAAGCCCCCTCAATGCAACTGGAAGCAGTTGCATCATAATCACGTGGCGGTCATGAGACTTTAGGTTCTGGAACTTTTTCTCTGCCATGTTTATTATTCCCTTTATATTCGACGAGAAGCCAGACGGTACCTTAATACTGAGCAGGCATTCAAAGAAGATTTTCTCTTCTTTGGTAAGAGCATAGCTTGCATGACCCTGATGTATGCCGTCTTCTCCGTGCATACGTTGCTGGTCCTCCCGTGCCTCAGGTGTATCTTTTGTCTTCCCATACACGCCCAAGAAGCCAAGCAGGGTCACGCAAAGATTCTTCGTCACGTGCATCACGTCGATTGCGGAGTGGACCTCTAGGTCTTTCCAATATGGCAGGTCCCAAAATATAGATTTCTTCTTCCACATGGGTGCGCGTCCGTCAGCGTCCTTCGGAACAGGTTGTCCGCCAAGACCCTTTCCATATATCACCTTCAAATCCTTGACCATATCATGTACATCAGCACCAGTACGGTGGCGAGGCTTCGTCCGGTGATCCGCCTCACCTTTGAAATGCTTGCCTTTCTTTCTTACGGGATGCCTGATCGGAAGAAATCGACGATGTCCCAGGTACACATTCTTCTTACAACTATTCAAATATATACTGTCGGTATCATCCAAACAGTGCGTGCATCCGCGGTGTCCCTTGTTTGTTTGTCCTGAAAGGTTACTGAGAGCAGGCCAATCATTGATGGTCACGAACAACAACGCCTTTAGGTCAAATTCTTCCCCCATGTGCTCATCCCACGCACGTACACCTGTTCCATTCCATAGTTGTAAGAGTTCTTCAACTAATGGCCTTAGGTACACATCAATGTCGTTGCCGGGTTGCTTAGGGCCTTCGATGAGCACTGGCATCATAATGAACTTCTGCTTCATGCACAACCAAGGAGGAAGGTTATACAAACATAGAGTCA
>NW_021203294.1:0-1755 GCF_002162155.2 Triticum dicoccoides
TAATGGGACCGAGTTCTGCTCACAGACCGCCTTCTTGAGTGTGTTGGGGCTGATAATATTTCGCACCTCGCCTATCTGAGGCTCGGTGAATTCGGCAGCTGGAGGCGTCTCCTGAGAGCTGAACGCCAGACGGCGCCTGTTGCAACTTGGCTTCTCCGCGGTACCAGCTAGATCGCACACGTCTTTTGTTGGGTTTGGTTCTTGAGAAGGAGGCCCCATGAAGTCGCCATCGTACCCATGATCGGCAAAGTATTGATCGACGTTGCCAAATGTATCATCGTCGTCGTCGTCGTCGTTCTGATCCTGTGCCATATGCATGTTTGGATCCAGTGGCATAGGGATGTCCGGCACCGTTACGGCGGTCTTGCCATGGGGCCGACTTGGCGCCGGCATGACTGGCGGTGTTGTCTTTGGGGTGGTGTCCCCCGCCCCAAACGAATCTGGCTCTTCGGCCAAAGCAGGGGCCAGCTCAGGCAGGCGCTGAGGGTCATCACGTCATCATCTCGGCCCCGACGGGTCGAATCGGAGGTAACAAGTCGTCGCAACCTGACTTTCCCTAAAAATAGGACCAAAAAGAATGCTTAATGCCAAAATTCTCGCCGAAACGGAAATGAATCAACATTCCGGCAAAATATTGGCAACTATCGCATTTCAAATACCGGTACACCTCCAAACACAAACACATATGCAACACCACAAACATATGCAACACCACGAACATACATAGATCTAGCTAGGCCATAAAAAGTGCATGTGCACATTGTTGTAGGGAGAACAACATAAATATAGCTTCCCCCTTACTTACCTAGCAAAACAAGGTAACTTAACCACTTAATTTGAATGAATCTATGGTGGAAATGAGGTGAAAAAGAGGAGGCACCCGAGACAAGGAGGAGGCGGTGGAGAGAATGAAGTGGGGAGAAAGTGAGTGTGGGAGGAGAGGCTGTCCAAAATATCTTGTTGCTGCCCACTTACTAATGGCGCACCAACAACAAATGTGCCATTAGTAATCCAGGTTACTAATGGCGCACCCCCTGGTGGTGCGCCATTAGTAGTTTTGCAAAAAAAAAACATACTAATGGCGCACTCTGCCACCGTGCGCCATTACAAGTTTAAACTAGTAATGGCGCACCTCGTGTGAGTGCGCCATTAGTAGTTTAGCAAAAAAAGGAATAAAAAAATAATAAAAAAATAACATTAGTGGCGCACTTTCTGGCTGGTGCGCCATTACTAGTTACAACTAGTAATGGCGCACTTCCTGTGGATGCGCCATTATTATGTTTGGACAGGCGCACTAGTTCAAAAAATTTTTTGATACTAATGGCGCACCGTGGGCAAGGTGCGCCATTAGTAGTTTCAACTCTAATGGCGCATCAGAAGGTGGTGCGCCATTAGTATATACTAATGGCGCACCACCTGTCTGGTGCGCCATTAGTGTCAATCCCATCTATAGCCCCTTTTCTAGTAGTGCTTCTTGATCCAGCAAGGGGGAAGGAGAGGTTGATGAAGATCCAGCAGCACGACGGCAGGGCTTCGCCAAGCTTCTGCGATAGGGAGAGATGTTGTAGGGGAGAGGGAGGCACCAGAGACTCGGGGTGCGGCTGCCCTCCCTCCCCCCTCTTTATATAGGCCCCGGGGGGCGGCCCTAGGAGATGGGATATCCAAGGAGGGGCGGCGGCCAAGGGGGTGGCTTGCCCCCCAAGTCAAGTGGAGGCGCCCCCACCCCTAGGGTTTCCAACCCTAGGCGCAAGGGGG
>NW_021203295.1:0-2406 GCF_002162155.2 Triticum dicoccoides
GAGGGGAGGCCTCGTGCGTGCGGCGGCCTTTCGGCGAGCTCCGGGCGGCTGCTTTCGCCGGAACCTTGGGCTGCGGGGCAGCGGCGGCGCGAGGGGGAGAGGGGAGGTGGTTGGTGGGGAAAAGCGTGGGCTGAAATGTCCCCCACCAACCGCTTCCGCTTATATGTAGGGCACTGCAGCGGCGAGGGGGATACCCGCGAATACTCGGGTCGGGGCCGAGATTTTGCCGCGCCCCCTACATTTTTATGCAGGCGAGGCGAGATGCGGGGTCTAGTCGAGCAGATTTTTCCGCACCGACCCGCATTTTGGCGGTTATTTTTCGGGTCGGGGCGGGATGCGGGGTCTGCTAGAGTTGCTCTAACTGGGCCACCTACCCAGTTGTTAGCTATGTACGTTTCCCCGACATTTCCTCAGAGAGAGCGTCATAATACCCCTTGAAAATATCTCTACACAAAAAGATTATCAAACATCCTGGCGACGTTGAGAACACAAAAAGTCCACACAGAATGGAAGCTTATATTTTTCTAAAAGGAGGGTTTAACATCCTACTAATGTATTATTAAGATGCGCAAACCACATAAAAACTACTAAGGAAAATCGTGGCCTCATCCCTAGGCAAGCCTTATATGAAAGGAGGATTGTACTCGATACGTCATCTGCTACAAAGACCCCTTGGACCGTTGACCTTCCTACAATGACGAGACATGTTTACCCTCCAAGCAATGAGTATTCAGAATCGACTAAGATGGCCAATAACTATGTTAAATATTTTCATCTCCGTGTCTTCTCCGTGTCTTCTCATCTTTACTTGGGCAAGTGTGATACTTCTAAGGACGAAGAGAAAGAATCCACAAAATACACCTACAGATATCGCAAAGGATCTATCATGTACGTGAAAGAACAATTCTAACAGAGTTTCCAAAATTACTGCTCTTCTATTTCTTCTCTTTTAGATGTTTTTGTTTGTTTTGTCACTACTAAATGCACGTGCTACTAAGAGATTATGCGTGAGATGTGATCGATCTTACCCGCATTTTTTTATCGATCAGGTGACTGCCTTATAAAATCTGAAAGCAAAAATGGAGCTACACACGTCCGCTCTTAGTTATGATTAAATTAACTTCAATATCTTGTACTCTAGAATTGTCTAAATGCTATTATTTTCATTCATACTCTAGACATTGCACCAACTTTTGAAGATATATTTAATAAACTACAGACTACACACATAACTGTGATAGGACACATTAGTGGACACAAATTAATCTGCAAGTAATGTGATATTTTTAGGTTGTTTAGATTAAAACTAGTTTTATTACAAAAAACATTCCTTTTACATCTCAAACTAAATTTTAAATAATTTCAGAAAAAATATTGTTCTTCTTTGAATAATATATTACTTTCATAGCGACTCTTACTAGAATCATATGAAAAATATGTATGTGAATATACACGTGCATGATCCTTTTACTTAACTTGAGAATAAATTTGAAGTTAGTATATGCATCAAAGAGAAAGTTAAATTAGTTTACTCAAAAAATAAGTAATGATGAAGTAAAAAAGCTTATCATAAATGCATCTCAAGTTTATCAATAAAATTACAATAGAAAAAACAATTGGGTTGCCGGGTGAGTCTTACAAATGTCATCAGTGTTTTAAAATGCACTTTCTTACTTTGTAATGTTAAATTAGCAGCAATTCATGCTACAAACTACGATAGAATAGCAATAGCTCTATCACGAGAAACTAATTTTTCATAAAATATTTGAGTGATCACACTTTCTACCGAAGCTGATATTGATATGTTTTTGAAATTGTTTGAAAATTAATTAACACAAATCATTCAAATTTTATAACTATAATAACTTATTTTTGTCTTAATTGAAGTATTTTTTGACAGAAATGTTTGGACCACGTTCTAACATGATTCAGAAAATCTTTTAGTGAAAATAGAAATTTAATTCTTCGAAGTCTATCTATTTGTGAAATTGATATCAATATTATAAAATAGAAGGGCACAACAACGCGCTTCAATCACGTTATAGTAAAAACAAAAAATGTGAGAAATACCAAAACCCTTATTTCGAACGAAGATTGCTTTAGTAGGTCTCACCACTTGTATCGATAGAAAAGATACACCAATATGAACTTGACACGCGTAATAATTTGGGACGTGTCGTGGTAGGATCTAGTGTGCACGTAACGATTCCCGCAAAATTTTCTTAACGTGCCCTCGATCTCTGCGCGCAGTTCACGGATTGATCTTCTCTTCTCCTCTATGTTCACGGATTGGGAGAAGTGCTTAGCTTTTGGGTTCAATCTTGCGGTGTCCTTTCCTAGTGACAGTAGGGACAGCAAGGCACGTATTGTATTGTTGCCATCAAGGATAAAAAGATGGTTTTTTTT
>NW_021203296.1:0-700 GCF_002162155.2 Triticum dicoccoides
AAGAAGAAGAAGAAGAAGAAGAAGAAGAAGAAAAGAAGAAAAAAAAGAGGAGAAGAAGAAAGGAATAGTGGAGAAGAAGAGAAAATAGAATATATTCTATTTTCTCTTCTTCTCCACTATTCCTTTCTTCTTCTCCTCTTCTTTTTCTTCTTTTTTCTTCTTCTTATTTATTTCTCCTCTTCTTTTCGGTAGAGGAAACCCTAAATAGCTAGCAAGTATCATGGGTGTGAGATACATGTGGCCTTCGGTGTCGGACACTACATCCACGTCCCACAAGTGACGTGGGCGTCGAAGCCCGCGCCACTTGTGGGATGTGGGTGTAGTGTCCGACACCGACGGTACATGTATCTCACACCGACGATACTTTCTATTTAGGGTTTGTCCTCTACCGCTCCTCGACCTCTCGACGACCCTCGTTCCCGATAAAATAAAGAGGAAGAAGAAGAAGAAAAAAGAAGAGAAGAAAGAATAGAGGAGAAGACTTCCTCTTCTTCCTCTCCTCTTCTTCTCCCTCTTCTTCCCCTTCTTCCTCGCCTCTCTCATGAATGTTCGGCGTTCTCGACCCCCCCCCCCCACGTGTCGAAGAAAAATAAGAAGAAAAATAAGAAGAAAAAAAAGAGGAGAAGAAGAAAGGAATAGAGGAGAAAAGAGAAAATAGAATATATATTCTATTTTTCTCTTCTTCTCCTCTATTCCTTTC
>NW_021203297.1:0-1036 GCF_002162155.2 Triticum dicoccoides
CCAAGCCTTCCACCCTTTACCAGTATATAGATGCATTAATTAAGTAAGATATATTGTGATATCCCAACAAGTAAACATGTTCCAACAAGGAACAACATCTCCATGTTCCAACAAGGAACAAACTTCAATCTTCACCTGCAACTAACAACGCTATAAGAGGGGCTGAGCAAAGCGGTAACATAGCCAATCAACGGTTTGCTAGGGCATGGTGGGTTAGAGGTTTGACATGGCAATTTGGGAGGCTGACAAGCAAATGGTAGGCATCGTAGCATTGGCATGGCAAAAGAGCGAGCAAACTAGCATAGCAAAGATAGTAGTGATTTCGAGGGTATGATCATCTTGCCTGAAATCCCGCAAGGAAGAAGAACGAGTCCATGAAGAAGACAAACGGACGTAGACGAACGAATCCTCACAACTCCGGAACAAAACCGAAGCTAACGAGAGAAGCAACCCGGAAAGAGACAAACAACATGGTAAACACACAAGCATAAACAAGTCATGATGCACAAACAAGTATGATGCATGTCCGGTTTAATGAAGCATGGCATGGCAAAGTGCAACAAACAATACTACAAGTTAAGTGGAGCTCAATATGCAACGAGGTGCATGTTGACGGAACACCACATCAATTATTTAGTTATCTCTCGTTTAAGCTACCCAACAATATTAACTGTTGTTAAACATGGCAAGAGGTGAAGCATAACATAAACTATACCGTCTAAACAATTTAAATGGGGCCGGATATAAAAACAACAAATCCGGTAAATCCCCATATGCATTTAGCAATTTAATGCAACAACAAGTTTAAACATTTTAAATGTTGTTATCATGATGCGGATGACAATGCAAGTTTTATGCAATTTTATGAAAATGTTGACATGAGCATGTTATGAAGCATTTGTCGCCATGGCGGAAGGAAAAAGGTGCCACGGCGGTGAAACAAAAATGGTGCCACGGCAACATATCCGAAAATGATGCCATGGCAACATATCGGTTCCGGTAGCTCACAGAGATACCGGTGCAAAAGGAGGCGTGA
>NW_021203298.1:0-1201 GCF_002162155.2 Triticum dicoccoides
CCTTGCAAGCATTGCAACTAATGAGTTAGTTGCGGGATGATGTATTACAGAACGAGTAAAGAGACTTGCCGGTAACGAGATTGAACTAGGTATTGGATATCGACGATCGAATCTCGGGCAAGTAACATACCGATGACAAAGGGAACAACGTATGTTGTTATGCGGTCTGACCGATAAAGATCTTCGTAGAATATGTAGGAGCCAATATGGGCATCCAGGTCCCGCTATTGGTTATTGACCGGAGACGTGTCTCGGTCATGTCTACATTGTTCTCGAACCCGTAGGGTCCGCACGCTTAAGGTTTCGATGACAGTTATATTATGAGTTTATGAGTTTTGATGTACCGAAGGAGTTCGGAGTCCCGGATGAGATCGGGGACATGACGAGGAGTCTCGAAATGGTCGAGACGTAAAGATCGATATATTGGACGACTATATTCGGACATCGGAAAGGTTTTGAGTGATTCGGGTATTTTTCGGAGTACCGGGTAGTTACGGGAGAAGCAATGGGCCTTGATGGGCTTTAGTGGGAAGAGGAGAAAGGGCCAAGGGGCTGCTGCGCCCCCCCTCCCCTCTGGTCCGAATTGGACTAGGGAAAAGGGGGCCGGCCACCTCTCCTTCTCCTCCACTTCCTTCTCCCTTCCTCCCCTCTTGGTGGACTCCTACTAGGACTTGGAGTCCTAGTAGGACTCCACATCCTGACCGCACCAATTGCCTTGGCCGGCCTCCTCCTCCTCCATCCTTTATATACTGAGGCAAGGGGCACCCCATAGACACAAGTTGATCCACGTGATCTTACTCTTAGCCGTGTGCGGCGCCCCCAGCCACCATAGTCCTCGATAATATTGTAGCGGAGTTTAGGCGAAGCCCTGCTGCAGTAGTACATCAAGATCGTCACCACGCCGTCGTGCTGACGGAACTCTTCCCCGACACTTTGTTGGATCGGAGTCCGGGGATCGTCATCGAGCTGAACGTGTGCTAGAACTCGGAGGTGCCGCAGTTTCGGTGCTTGATCGGTCAGGCCGTGAAGACGTACGACTACATCAACCAAACGCTTCCGTTGTCGATCTACCAAGGGTATGTAGATCACACTCTCCCCTCGTTGCTATGCATCACCATGATCTTGCGTGTGCGTAGGAATTTTTTTGAAATTACTACGTTCCCCATCAGCCCCCTGCCCCCGTATATAAAGGAGCAGGGGG
>NW_021203299.1:0-913 GCF_002162155.2 Triticum dicoccoides
GTCATCAATACTAGTAGTTTTGGCCAATTCTGGCCCGTTTCGTGGACAATTACTCATTGTTTTGGGGCCCCAAAATAATTTCCACGATTAACGAACCCCTGGGTGCGCTTACGTGTTGGTTATGAACACTCACAGTTTTGGCCAATTCTAACGCATTTTGTGGACTTTTAGTCACCGTTTTCTAGTCCTGAAGTGATTTCCATAGTGGTTGATCCCCAAGGCGCACTTACGTGTTAGTCATCAACACTCACAGTTTTGGCTGATTCTGGCCTGTTTCATGGACTATTACTCCCTGTTTTGGGGCCCCTGAGTGATTTCCACGGTTAACAAACCGCAGGGTGCATTTACGTGTCGGTCATCAACACTCGCAGTTTTGGCCGGTTCTGGCCCGTTTCTTGGACTACTACTCTGTTCTTGGGTCCAAGCGTGATTTCCACGATTTACGAACCCCGTGGTGCATTTACGTGTCGGTCAATGACACTCACAATTTTGGCCAATTTCTGGTCGTTTTGTGTACTATTACTCACCGTTTTGGCGTCCCAGAGCGATTTCCACGATTTACAATCCCTGACATGTGTTTACGTCTCTGTCGCCAACACTCACAGTTTTGGCCAATTCTGACGCGATTCATGGACTATTACTCATCATTTAGGGGTCCCGAAGCGATTCCATAGTGGTTGAACCCTAAGGTCCGTTTACGTGTCGGTCATCAACACTCACAGATTTGTTCGATTCTGGCCCGTTTCTTGGACTATTACTCTGTTTTTGGGTCCAAGCGTGATTTCCACGATTCACGAACCCCGTGTTGCGTTTACGTGTCGGTCAATGACACTCACAATTTTGGCCAATTTCTGGTCCGTTTTGTGTACTATTACTCACCGTTTTGGCGTCCCAGAGCGATTTCCACGATTTA
>NW_021203300.1:0-1039 GCF_002162155.2 Triticum dicoccoides
GGGAGTAGGACTCCCCTCCAATCCTATTCCAACTAGGATTCCCAAGGGGGAAAGAGGGAGAGGGGTGGCCGGCCACCTCTCCTAGTCCTAATAGGACTAGGGGAAGGGGGGAGGCGCGCAGCCCCCTTGGGCTGCCCCTTTCTCCTTTCCACTAAGGCCCATGATGGCCCATATGGCTCCCGGGGGGTTCCGGTAACCTCCCGGTAACCCGGTAAAATCCCGATTTCACCCGGAACACTTCCGATGTCCAAACATAGACTTCCAATATATCAATCTTTATGTCTCGACCATTTCGAGACTCCTCGTCATGTCCGTGATCACATCCGGGACTCCGAACAACCTTCGGTACATCAAAATGCATAAACTCATATTATAACTGTCATCGTAACCTTAAGCGTGCGGACCCTACGGGTTCGAGAACAATGTAGACATGACCGAGACACGTCTCCGGTCAATAACCAATAGCGGGACCTGGATGCCCATATTGGCTCCTACATATTCTACGAAGATCTTTATCGGTCAGACCGCATAACAACATACGTTGTTCCCTTTGTCATCGGTATGTTACTTGCCCGAGATTCGATCATCGGTATCTAATACCTAGTTCAATCTCGTTACTGGCAAGTCTCTTTACTCGTTCCATAATACATCATCTCACAACTAACATATTAGTTGTAATGCTTGCAAGGCTTATGTGATGTGTATTACCGAGAGGGCCCAGAGATACCTCTCCGACAATCGGAGTGACAAATCCTAATCTCGAAATACGCCAACCCAACATCGACCATTGGAGACACCTGTAGTACTCCTTTATAATCACCCAGTTACGTTGTGACGTTTGGTAGTACCCAAAGTGTTCCTCTGGTAAACGGGAGTTGCATAATCTCATAGTCATAGGAACATGTATAAGTCATGAAGAAAGCAATAGCAACATACTAAACGATCGGGTGCTAAGCTAATGGAATGGGTCATGTCAATCAGATCATTCTACTAATGATGTGACCTCGTTAATCAAATAACAACTCATTGTTCATGGTTA
>NW_021203301.1:0-944 GCF_002162155.2 Triticum dicoccoides
ACTTACTCTTATTATTCGCTTTGCTATATGGGATGGTAAATCTGAGTGACTTACCTATAGTGGAGAGACGACGATCAAAACCTTGTTTGAACCTTAGAAAGGTATAGGTATTTTTTTCCCTTGTACACGGCAGTTGTTGCCAACCGTAGGTTATACGGTGAGGTTCAACCCAGACCCTTTCCTGCAGGAGAAACCATAAATTGTTGACCACCACGAGATATCGATAGTTGTTTAGCATTGGCGTCAGACCCGTCAGCTATGAAGACCCAGTTTCGGGATAACCTTACCAAGATGAAAGGACAAAGGAATTGAGGAAAAGGTTATGCCACTACCGGAAGAGCCAGAGAAGGGATTATCCTTAATATCTGAGAAGACTGACACTGTCAACGATAAGGATGGAGTATATGAGTTTTGATGGAACCGTAACAATGTTTCTAAGGGTGGTAGCACCTGAGACCTCGGAGATGATCGATGGACTTTGAGAAGATCCCAAACCCTAACCTATTCTTTCTAGCCTCTCCGAATCTCGAGGACGAGATTCATTTTAAGGGTGGTAGTTTGTAACATCCCAAAATTCTAAATTTTGGAATGTTATAAACAAATAGATAGATTTGATTGATTGCTTGATTGATTGACTGAAAGTGAGTGAATTCGAAACTTTTTGAAAGTTAAATGAGAGGGAATAAAAGGACTTTCCCAAACTTTCATATTTGCTTTCTGATCTCCGTGAATTCAAATGCTTTTCAAACACAAAACCCTAGAGAGAAGATGACATGACTTCTTCCATTTAAAAATGAAAAGGGTGTTTGAAAAATAATTGAATTTCATTTGGAAATATTTCCAATTCAGAAACTTTAAGCAACTCAATGATTTTCACGAGAGAAGATAAAATGACTTCTTCAAATTATATGAAATATGAGTTGGAAGTTTCAAAGAATTAAATT
>NW_021203302.1:0-1121 GCF_002162155.2 Triticum dicoccoides
TGTTTTCAACATACAACCAGGTCTTCCTACGAATCTGAACTGTCCATACCGGGCTTCTAAAAGAAGTGGAGACATGACAATCAAAGAATGGAAAAAATGTATGGACAGTCGTAAGGAGCTTCTTGGAAGCAAAAATCAGTGAAGGGCAAGAATTGGAGACAGGATGATCGCCATTCTTCATAATGGAGAGTCAGGGTCTATATTGTTTTATGCTATTTTACCTTAAGGGTGTTTAGGTCATGTCCTACCTGATATTGATGATCATGTGCTAAGAACAATTATGTAGGGTTGGGTTCGATGACTATGAGAATGATGATCATATGACTTATTATTAATAACGAGTAGAAATTGTATGATGATGCATGATTAGTAGGATTTGTTATTATATATGATGATGAATGATGCGAGCATGCATGAGTTATTATATCAGCGGGTGAAATGAACATATATAGCAGCAGCGTTGGTAAACCAAGGACGAAGATATAAGAGAGGACACTTCTCTTTATTAGCTAGCTAATAACAACCTAAAAATAACCCCCAAAACCCCTAAAGCAGCCACTTTTCTAAAAAAACATGGACTTTTGGTCCCGGTTTGTGCCACCAACCGGGACCAAAGGCCCCCTGACTGGGCTCGGCGCACAGGGCCGCGTGGAGGCACATTGGTCCCGGTTTGTGTTTGAACCGGGACTAATGGACGGAGGTATTAGTAACGACCCATTAGTCCCGGTTCATGAACCGGGACTAAAGGCCTTTACGAACCGGGACTATTAGGTGTTTTTCTACTAGTGATCCCATGCAGCCCACAGAGCATTCATGTCTTCTTCTATTTTTTCGCGAGAAAACTTCCAATCTGTTCATCAACCGTCAAGATAGTACAACAAACACCAGGAGTAAAAATTACATCGAGGTCCGTAGATCACCCAGCGACGACTTTAACCACTGGAGTGAGCCGCGGATTTGCCGCCATCATCTCCCCTCCATCACCGCAACCGGGCAAAACTCTATTGTAGTAGACAGTCAAGAAGTCACCAATTTCATCTTGAGGGAGGTGCCACCGCCTCATCTTTCTTAGGAGGACATGAACCCTACCCTTCTAAGGTCTTAGGGCTACAGGAGACGAG
>NW_021203303.1:0-1005 GCF_002162155.2 Triticum dicoccoides
TTCGAGGGGTTGGAGCTCCATCATATACCCCGACTGAAAAATCAAGCAGCTGATGATCTAGCAAAGATAGGTTCCAAGAGAGAAGCCATTCCGAGTGGTGTGTTCTTGGAGCATATACACACTCCGTCAGTCAAAGAAGATCCTTTCACCGAAGAAGCTCCACAGCCCAAGAGTGCCACAGATCCGACTGAGGTTGAAGTCCCAGCGGTGGTCGACTTGATCATGGAGGTCTTGGTGGTCATTCCCGACTGGACAGTTCCATATATCGCGTATATCCTGAGAAAAGAGCTTCCGGAGGATGAGGAAGAGGCTCGACAGATCGTCCGTCGATCTAAGGCCTTTACCGTAATCAAGGGACAATTATACAGAGAAAGCGCGACTGGAGTTGGTCAGAAGTGCATAACACCAGAAGAAGGTCGACTCATCCTCAATGATATCCACTCGGGGACCTATGGCCATCATGCGTCCTCTCGGACCATCGTGGCCAAAGCATACCGAGCCGGATTTTACTGGCCAAAGGCGAATGAGATGGCAAAGGAGATAGTGGATAAGTGCGAGGGATGTCAGTTCTACTTGAATATGTCGCACAAGCCTGCATCAGCCCTGAAGACCATTCCACTCGTCTGGCCTTTCGCAGTATGGGGGTTGGACATGGTCGGTCCTTTGAGAACAGGGCGAAGTGGCTTCACGCATGTACTGGTGGCAGTCGACAAGTTCACCAAGTGGATCGAGGCTAAACCAATCAAGAACCTTGACGCCGGTGCTGCTGTTAGCTTCATCAGAGAACTAATATTCAGATATGGAGTCCCGCACAGCATCATTACGGATAATGGGTCGAACTTTGACTCGGAGGAATTCAGAGATTTCTGTAACTCTCAAGGCACACGAGTCGACTACGCTTCAGTCGCTCATCCGCAGTCGAATGGACAAGCAGAGCGAGCCAATGGCCTGATTCTCAAGGGACTGAAACCCCGACTGATGCGTGATCTCAAGCATGCAGCTGGA
>NW_021203304.1:0-1437 GCF_002162155.2 Triticum dicoccoides
TCTAATCTTGGTGATGATTCTGTGTTGAATGACTTATTGCATGTTTGCTTATTTAAGCATGTTGTAGCATGTAAATTTGATGCAAGTAAGGTTTATTCACCAATGTTGGGATGGTTTAATGATGAACATTGTCAATCTTTTGAAATGAATAAGAGCTTCACTTATATGTGCAAACTGAGTTGCAATATTTTCATGCCTTCTACTTCTTGTGCTAATTTTTTGGCTTTAGATTTTATGAACTATGCAAGTTACTCATCTATTCATGTGTCATATATGCAAAAATCAAGGGAAGTAAAAATGGATGACATATACATATACAACATGTACACCTTGTCTCTTTTGTTAGCCACATTTCAGATTAAGCAACGCCGAGGACGGCTTTATTTTCAAGAAGGGGAGGATGATGAGGATATGACTACCTTGGATATGACCAAAAATATTGCATCTATGCATATTTGTCAGGTGATTTCTAGTGCAAACTATTCAATAATCTATTTATGTTATCCAGAACAAAAATACTTCACACACTTTTGTGTTTTGTCTAATTGCAGGTGTATGGGACATTTGTACAATTCACATATGAAGATAAGGAAGAAAGAGATGTTTATTTGCTGTCCAAAAAGTTTTCTCACGTCACTTTTGGCCTAAGAGAAGATAGATTCCAAGTCTCTCACGTTCTGGATTCAGATTCGGACTGCACAGACATACCTGACTCAAAACGCACACAAGTTTTTCATACGGACTCCGAATTGGGTGATTCTTTTTTTGTTGGAAACTAGATTTCGTGAACTTTCCAACCCAATTGGAATCACCTTCAAATTCGTCCGGAGCGTTGAGTTGAGGACGAAACAATCTGATGCTGCAGCAGAATCCGAGTCAAACTACAAGTCCAAAGGTGTTACATCACCTCCACTTGGGCCCATTGGCCTTGTACGACCTAGATTTAGTTTTAGGCTGCCTTGGGACGTCCTCCCACCTCCTTGGCCGCCACCCCTTGCTCCTATATAAGTAGATCCATCTAGTAGCCTTGGGATTTGTTTAGTTAAAAGTTAGCCATTGCAACTTCGTGTACTTCGTTTGTGTCCAACGACCAGACCAAGACCGCTTACGGATCCCCACCATTATCAATACCTCATATATATTTGCAATATTCAGATTGCTTTATCATATTCTTGCTCGTTCTTCGATTGCTTGCAGGAATAGACCTTCGTGGTCAGGCTGACCGTGCTTCCGGCATCGTCAGTAACCTCAGGAGATTGGTTTAGCGATTGCTAAGGCGCAACGTCGTGCACGTTTGTAGTCGGATCGTGAAAGTCGTCTCCAGCAAATCGATAGTTACCATCTCATCGAAAGATCGGGACACCCTCGCCTCTATCAAGTGGTGTCCCGATCTTTCGATGAGATGGTAACTATCGATTTGGTGGAGACGACTTTGAC
>NW_021203305.1:0-1026 GCF_002162155.2 Triticum dicoccoides
CACCAAATCGATAGTTATCATCTCATCGAAAGATCGGGACACCCCCGCCTCTATCAAGTGGTATCAGTTTTCAGGTTGCTCGGTGAGAATTTCCAGTTTTCCTAGATTAGATTTATTTTCTTACCTATTGTCCAAGAAAAAGCCACAAAAAAGAGTTAGATCTATTCATCCTTGGTCCAAGCCAGTCTGAGCCTTTGCAATTTTCTTTTCATTGCTTGCATAGTTGAATTATCGGTTGCATCGTCGTGTCGAGTTGCTGGTCTTAGTGTCTAGTTCGTTTAGAGTTTCGAGTTCTGTTCACATTAGTCACGCCACCGCTGCATCATTATCTCTTCCGCTGTCCACCACCCATCCATCAATTTCCACCACGTGCTACCCATCATTCATTGTCATAATAATAGTTGAGATCGTTCACATCTTCACTTGATCCAATCTGGATCTTATCTAGTTTGTTTTGGAAAGAGGGAGAAAAAAAGAGAGAGAGAAAACAAGAGAAAAAAAAGGAGAAAAAAAAAGTCAGAGAAAAAAAAAGGAGAGAAAGAAAAAAAAGTGTGAGAAAAAAAAGAGAGAAGAAAAAAAAACAAAAAAATCGGCACAAACTTTTTCAGAGGAAAGTTGGAGACAAAGTTGTTGATATATCCTGCTTGGCTGTTGTTTCACCTCATTATCTTTACTGCCGTTGTGATCTTCATTTATATCTTGCTGTCCAGAGCTACTTAGTGTCCTTCATTGATGCTAGTTGTGCTACGACGTGACCTCATTAGTGTTCTAGGCTCGCGTCTCTAGTTCGGTCTAGCCTAGGACCAGCACAGTACCGTCGTTGAGCGTTTATTCAACATTGCATCTTTGAATTGATTATTGCTAATCTTTTGCTACCATATATAGCCAACCCAGCTCCACATATTTCTACACCGTGTATACGTACGCTCCCCTGGCAATCGCTTTACTCAATATTCGGAGTTACTTAACACCGCTGGTTGCCGATCACCGCCTGCTGCATGGTAAGAACTTGTAAGACATTGATAT
>NW_021203306.1:0-1049 GCF_002162155.2 Triticum dicoccoides
CGAAGTTGCAGCTATGGCGAACTTTTAATCTAAACAAAACCCAAGGTCTAAACGATGCCCTAAGGGCTGTATATATGGAGGAAGAGGGGGTGGATTTCGTGGCCCTTGGTGGAGGGGTCCGAAATCAACCCTATCTCTTGTTTCCCCACACATACGGACTCTAAAAATAGCCTATACTTATGTATTTCGAAATTACATGGGCCTGGCCCAATAATAAGGTGATGCAGCACCTAAAATAGCCTCGGGACGAAATTTATGAAGTGGCATCTTGTATATTTCGTCCAAGGCTTCATGCACACATTATGGTGGCTTCAAAGTCCTGAAATCATCACTTGTAACTCCGTTCTTGTTCCCCTTGCGCATGCCATCATCTCCATGCTTGTTCTTGCTCCAATGTTCATCCTTCTCCAAGCTAGGCCCTTCATTTATAAGCAAAACAAATGTATCCAATTTAGGCAGCATCATATTCTCATGAACATTAGAATCATTACCAAGAAACGAAAGTACCTGCTAATTTAGTTGGCGTGCACGAGCTCTAGTAATTGGTCCAGTATGTATAGCAGCAGGGGCTGTGGGTGTAACAATTGTATTGATGTCCTCATCATGCACGTGGTGTCCATGATGAAGGTCGGCCTGCAGAAAAGTTAGTTCGCCCCAATGCTTGTCGATCCTGCACTTCATGTTCAGCTTTACAAGCAAGATGGAATAAACGAGTGATATTAGTATACTCCTTATAGTCTAGAATGGTCTGAATCTCTCTATTTAATCCACCCAGAAAACGTGCAAGCATAGCTTCATTCTCCTCAACAATACCACATCTAATCATGCCAGTTTGTAATTCCTGATAATATTCTTCTACAGAATTTTTCCCTTGTCTTAAACGCTGCAATTTTTGAAGCAATTCACGTTGATAATATGGTGGAACCCAACGCGTACGCATAGCAGTTTTCAAAGCAGCCCAAGTAGTTGGAATAGGATATAATCTACAATGTTCAGACCACCATACACATGCAAAACTAGTGAAAGCACAAACAGCAGCAGCAACTCGT
>NW_021203307.1:0-1191 GCF_002162155.2 Triticum dicoccoides
AACTCCGTGGTGCGTTTACATGTCAGTCATCAACACACAATTTTGGTCGACTCTGGTCCATTTCGTGCACGATTATTCACCATTTTGGCGTCCCAGAGCGATTTCCATGATTGACAATTCCCGGGGTGCGTTTGCGTGTCTGTCCTCAACACTCACAGTTTGGGCCAATTCTGACGCGATTCGAGGACTATTACTCAACATTTAGGGGTCCCGAAGCGATTTCCATAGTTGTTGAACCCCAAAATGCGTTTACGTGCCGGTCATGAACACTCACAGTTGTGGCCGATTCTGGCCCGTTTCGTGGACTATTACTCACTGTTTGGGGTCCCGGTGTGACTTGCGCAATTAACAAACCCCGGGGTGCGTTTACGTGTCGATCATCAACACTCGCAGTTTCGGCCGATTCGGGCTCGTTTTGTGGCACTCGCAGTTTTGGCCGATTCTGGCCCGTTTCATGGACTATTACTTAGTTTCGGGGGTCCTGGAGTGATTTCCACAATTTACGAACCCCGTGGTGCGTTTACGTTTCGGTCATCAACACTCACAATTTTGGCCGATTCTGGTCCGTTTCGTGCACTATTACTCGCCGCTTTGGGGTCCCAGAGCGATTACCATGGTTGTTGAACTCCAAGGTGCACTTACGTGTCTGTCATCAACATTCATAGTTTTTGCCAATTCTGGCCCGTTTCTTGGACTATTACTCTGTTTTGGCGTCCCGGTGTGATTTCCATGATTGACGAACACCGGGGTGCGTTTATGTGTCGATTAGAAACACTCGCATTTTGGGCCGCTTCTGGCCCGTTTCGTCGACTATTACTCACCGTTTTGGGGCCCCAAAGCGATTTCCATGGTTGTTGAACCCCATGGTGCGCTTACGTGTCGATCATCAACAATCGCAGTTTGGGCCGATTTTGGCCCGTTTCTTGCACTATTAATTAGTTTTGGGCGTCCCGCAGTGATTTCCACGATTGACGAACTCCGTGGTGCGTTTACATGTCAGTCATCAACACACAATTTTGGTCGACTCTGGTCCATTTCGTGCACGATTATTCACCATTTTGGCGTCCCAGAGCGATTTCCATGATTGACAATTCCCGGGGTGCGTTTGCGTGTCTGTCCTCAACACTCACAGTTTGGGCCAATTCTGACGCGATTCGAGGACTATTACTCAACATTTAGGGGTCCCGAAGC
>NW_021203308.1:0-1247 GCF_002162155.2 Triticum dicoccoides
GTTGAGAGGGAGGGGTGGAAACCGCGTTAAACTCGTCTCCGTAGTTGAGAGGGAGCGGCCAAAGCAATGTACAATCGTCTTTGTAGTGGAGCTGGGAGGGGCAAGGATAAGGGATGAAGACCGGGGTAACATGTCGGATGCGATCA
Organism: Triticum dicoccoides; assembly: GCF_002162155.2. Lineage (NCBI taxonomy): Eukaryota > Viridiplantae > Streptophyta > Magnoliopsida > Poales > Poaceae > Triticum > Triticum dicoccoides. Next base: position 147 of record NW_021203308.1, read on the forward strand.
TACCAGCACTAAAGCACCGGATCCCATCAGAACTCCGAAGTTAAGCGTGCTTGGGCGAGAGTAGTACTAGGATGGGTGACCTCCTGGGAAGTCCTCGTGTTGCATTCCCTTTTTAATTTTTTTCGCGCCGCTTGCAAAACAAAACGCACGTGTAAGTAATATATTTACCGTGTTTTATTATTTTGCACGAGTGCGGTAAGTCATAGCTGGGTGCTCACGATTCACGGGTCCAGCGTCCGTGTTGTGGCGCGGCAAGCGTGCACTGGTGCGGTTGAGAGGGAGGGGTGGAAACCGCGTTAAACTCGTCTCCGTAGTTGAGAGGGAGCGGCCAAAGCAATGTACAATCGTCTTTGTAGTGGAGCTGGGAGGGGCAAGGATAAGGGACGAAGACCGGGGTAACATGTCGGATGCGATCATACCAGCACTAAAGCACCGGATCCCATCAGAACTCCGAAGTTAAGCGTGCTTGGGCGAGAGTAGTACTAGGATGGGTGACCTCCTGGGAAGTCCTCGTGTTGCATTCCCTTTTTAATTTTTTTCGCGCCGCTTGCAAAACAAAACGCACGTGTAAGTAATATATTTACCGTGTTTTATTAATTTGCACGAGTGCGGTAAGTCATAGCTGGGTGCTCACGATTCACGGGTCCAGCGTCGGCGTTGTGGCGCGGCAAGCGTGCACTGGTGCGGTTGAGAGGGAGGGGTGGAAACCGCGTTAAACTCGTCTCCGTAGTTGAGAGGGAGCGGCCAAAGCAATGTACAATCGTCTTTGTAGTGGAGCTGGGAGGGGCAAGGATAAGGGACGAAGACCGGGGTAACATGTCGGATGCGATCATACCAGCACTAAAGCACCGGATCCCATCAGAACTCCGAAGTTAAGCGTGCTTGGGCGAGAGTAGTACTAGGATGGGTGACCTCCTGGGAAGTACTCGTGTTGCATTCCCTTTTTAATTTTTTTCGCGCCGCTTGCAAAACAAAACGCACGTGTAAGTAATATATTTACCGTGTTTTATTATTTTGCACGAGTGCGGTAAGTCATAGCTGGGTGCTCACGATTCACGGGTCCAGCGTCGGCGTTGTGGCGCGGCAAGCGTGCACTGGTGC
>NW_021203309.1:0-1271 GCF_002162155.2 Triticum dicoccoides
GGTCATACGGTTGTGCAACCCAGACATCTTCAGGATGTGCTCACTGACAGAACTGTTTTCCTCCATCTTACAACTGTAGAACTTGTCGGAGACATCATATCTCTCGACCCGGGCATGAGCTTGAAAAACTAGTTTCAGCTCTTCGAACATCTCATATGCTCCGTGGTGCTCAAAACGCTTTTGGAGCCCCGGTTCTAAGCTGTAAAGCATGCCGCACTGAACGAGGGAGTAATCATCAACACGAGACTGCCAAGCATTCATAATGTCTTGGTTCTCTGGGACGGGAGCGTCACCTAGCGGTCCTTCTAGGACATATTGTTTCCTGGCAGCTATGAGGATGATCCTCAGGTTCCGGACCCAGTCCGTATAGTTGCTGCCATCATCTTTCAGCTTGGTTTTCTCTAGGAACGCGTTGAAGTTCATGTTGACATGAGCGTTGGCCATTTGATCTACAAGACATATTTGCAAAGGTTTTAGACTAAGTTCATGATAATTAAGTTCTAATCAAATTATGAACTCCCACTCAGATTAGACATCCCTTTAGTCATCTAAGTGTTACACGATCCGAGTCGACTAGCCCGTGTCCGATCATCACGTGAGACGGACTAGTCATTGTCGGTGAACATTCTCATGTTGATCGTATCTTCCATACGATTCATGTTCGACCTTTCGGTCTCCGTGTTCCGAGGCCATGTCTGCACATGCTAGGCTCGTCAAGTTAACCCTAAGTGTTTTCGCTGTGTAAAACTGTCTTACACCCGTTGTATGTGAACGTAAGAATCCATCACACCCGACCATCACGTGGTGCTTAGAAGCGACGAACTGTAGCAATGGTGCACAGTTAGGGGAGAACACTTCTTGAAATTTTTGTAAGGGATCATCTTATTTACTACCGTCGTCCTAAGTAAACAAGATGCATAAACATAATAAACATCACATGCAATTATATAGTTGTGACATGATATGGCCAATATCATATAGCTCCATTGATCTTCATCTTCGGGGCTCCATGATCATCTTGTCACCGGCTTGACACCATGATCTCCATCATCATGATCTCCATCATCGTGTCTTCATGAAGTTGTCACGCCAACGACTACTTCTACTTCTATGACTAACGTTTAGCAATAAAGTAAAGTAGTTTACATGACGTTATTCAATGACACGCAGGTCATACAAAAAATAAAGACAACTCCTATGGCTCCTGCCGGTTGTCATACTCATCGACATGCAAGTCGTGAATCCTATTACAAAGAACATGATCTCATACA
>NW_021203310.1:0-2011 GCF_002162155.2 Triticum dicoccoides
GAACCCGTAGGGTCTACACACTTAAGGTTCGATGACGCTAGGGTTATAAAGGAAGCTTGTATGTGGTTACCGAATGTTGTTCGGAGTCCCGGATGAGATCCCGGACGTCACGAGGAGTTCCGGAATGGTCCGGAGGTAAAGATTTATATATAGGAAGTCCTGTTTCGGCCATCGGGACAAGTTTCGGGGTCATCGGTATTGTACCGGGACCACCGGAAGGGTCCCGGGGGCCCACCGGGTGGGGCCACCTGCCCCGGGGGGCCACATGGGCTGTAGGGGGTGCGCCTTGGCCTACATGGGCCAAGGGCACCAGCCCCAAGAGGCCCATGCGCCTAGGGAACCCTAGAGGGAAGAGTCCTCAAGGGGGAAGGCACCTCCGAGGTGCCTTGGGGAGGATGGACTCCTCCCCCCCCTCTTGGCCGCTGCACCAGATGCCATCTGGAGGCTAGCCGCCGCCCCTTGGGGTGGGAAACCCTAAAGGGGGCGCAGCCCTCCCCTTCCCCTATATATATGAGGCCTAGGGGCTGCCCATATCACGCGATTTGATCTCTCTTGGTGCAGCCCTGCCTCTCCTCCTCCTCCTCCTCTCCCATGGTGCTTGGTGAAGCCCTGCGGGATTGCCACGCTCCTCCACCACCACCACGCCGTTGTGCTGCTGTTGGATGGAGTCTTCCTCAACCTCTCCCTCTCTCCTTGCTAGATCAAGGCGTGGGAGACGTCACCGGGCTGTACGTGTGTTGAACGCGGAGGTGCCGTCCGTTCGGCACTTGATCATCGGTGATCTGAATCACGACGAGTACGACTCCATCAACCCCGTTCACTTGAAAGCTTCCGCTTAGCGATCTACAAGGGTATGTAGATGCACTCTCCTCTCTCCTTTCTACTCGTAGCTGGTTTCTCCATAGATAGATCTTGGTGATGCGTAGAAAATTTTGAATTTCTGCTACGTTACCCAACAGTGGTATCAGAGCTAGGTCTATTGCGTAGATTCTTTGCACGAGTAGAACACAAAGTAGTTGTGGGCGTTGATGTTGTTCAATATGCTTACCGTTACTAGTCCAATCTTGTTTCGACGGTATTGTGGGATGAAGCGGCCCGGACCGACCTTACACGTACTCTTACGTGAGACAGGTTCCACCGATTGACATGCACTTGGTGCATAAGGTGGCTAGCGGGTGCCAGTCTCTCCCACTTTAGTCGGAACGGATTCGATGAAAAGGGTCCTTATGAAGGGTAAATAGCAATTGGCATATCACGTTGTGGTTTTGCGTAGGTAAGAAACGTTCTTGCTAGAACCCATAGCAGCCACGTAAAACATGCAACAACAATTAGAGGACGTCTAACTTGTTTTTGCAGGGTATGCTATGTGATGTGATATGGCCAAAAGGATGTGATGAATGATATATGTGATGTATGAGATTGATCATGTTCTTGTAATAGGATTCACGACTTACATGTCGATGAGTATGACAACCGGCAGGAGCCATAGGAATTGTCTTTATTTTTTGTATGACCTGCATGTCATTGAAGAACGCCATGTAAACTACTTTACTTTATTGCTAAACGCGTTAGTCATAGAAGTAGAAGAAGTCGTTGGCGTGACAACTTCATGAAGACACGATGATGGAGATCATGATGATGGAGATCATGGTGTCATGCCGGTGACAAGATGATCATGGAGCCCCGAAGATGAAGATCAAAGGAGCTATATGATATTGGCCATATCATGTCACTACTCTATTTGATTGCATGTGATGTTTATCATGTTTATGCATCTTGTTTGCTTAGAACGACGGTAGTAAATAAGATGATCCCTTACAACAATTTCAAGAAGTGTTCTCCCCTAACTGTGCACCGTTGCTACAGTTCGTCGTTTCTAAGCACCACGTGATGATCGGGTGTGATGGATTCTTACGTTCACATACAACGGGTGTAAGACAGTTTTACACAGCGAAAACACTTAGGGTTAACTTGACGAGCCTAGCATGTGCAGACATGGCCTCGGAACACG
>NW_021203311.1:0-1694 GCF_002162155.2 Triticum dicoccoides
TTCCGAAAGAATAATTCAGGCCCATCCAGCTTGGACCACATACTTGACCGTCCGTGCTAGATTCATGGCACCCCGGACAAACCACCCAATCATACAAATAGAGATTGCTGGGTTTTTAAAAAGGCCGACAAACTGAACACCGAGAACAGGGAAAAGGGATCGCAAAGCGAGGACGATGACGAAGAGCCCCGGCAACCGAAAACAGGGGGACAGAAGAAGTTTCCCCCTCCTGTCAAAACGGTGAACATGATATACGCTACCTGTCGGTGTCAAAACCGGCAGATCTCGGGTAGGGGGTCCCGAACTATGTGTCTAAGGCGGATGGTAACAGGAGACAGGGGACACGATGTTTTACCCAGGTTCGGGCCCTCTTGATGGAGGTAAAATCCTACGTCCTGCTTGATTTATTCTTGATAATATGAGTATTACAAGAGTTGGTCTACCACGAGATCGGAGAGGCTAAACCCTAGAAGCTAGCCTATGGTATGATTGTCTGTTGTCCTACGGACTAAAACCCTCCAGTTTATATAGACACTGGAGGGGGCTAGGGTTACACAAGGTCGATTACAAAGGAGGAGATATACATATCCGTATTGCATAGCTTGCCTTCCACGCCAAGTAGAGTCCCATCCAGACACGGGACGAAGTCTTCAATCTTGTATCTTCATAGTCCAACAGTCCGTCCAAAGGATATAATCTGGCTGTCCGGAGCCCCCCTAATCCAGGACTCCCTTAGTAGCCCCTGAACCAGGCTTCAATGACGATGAGTCCTGCACGCAGTGTTGTCTTCGGCATTGCAAGGCGGGTTCCTCCTCCGGATACACCACAGAAGAGTTCGAATAAAAGGATAGTGTCTGACCCTGCAAAGTAAGTTCCACATACCACCGTAGAGAGAATAATATTTCCACAAATCTAATCTGCTGACACGTTTTGGCAACATGACATCATGCCATGGCTCGGTGATTATTCGAACCGTTTATCTTTAACTAGCCCCGCACATAACGCGAGGCAGTTTCTTGACACGTCTCGTCAAAGTAGAGATCGTGTTCCCCTTATTACGGGATTCTCATCAATACGGGCATGGGTAACCCAACCGCGCCATCAATTACGGCGCTTGGGGGATAAGCGAGTTTTACCAGGCTAGTGGGGGCGCATAGTTTCGGCCACCCTTATAAGGGGATAAGGTTTAACCTTTTTCTACCCACGCCTTCTTCCTCCTTGCTCATCCATTCTTGCGCACTCGAGATCCAACGCCCAAGTCCACATCCTTCTGCTCAACCTTCTCCAAACATGTCCGGAGCGGGAGGCAAGTGGATGGCTTCCTCCGTTACGGAGGGACACATCAAAAAGCTGCGCAGAGCCGGATACTTAGCCGCGAATATCGCGCATCGGCTACCCGCTTCGGGGCAGATCGTCCCTACCCCGGAACCTCACGAGAGGGTAGTCTTCCTCCACCACTTCCTCCGCGGACTGGGGTTTCCCCTCCATCCATTCGTCCGTGGTCTTATGTTCTACTACGGGCTGGACTTTCATGATCTGGCCCCGAATTTCATCCTCAACATCTCAGTGTTCATCGTCGTGTGCGAGGCTTTCCTCCGCATCCGGCCCCACTTCGGTCTGTGGCTGAAGACCTTCAATATAAAGCCGAAGGTGGTGGGGGGCCAGCAAGCGGAATGCGGTGGAGCCATGGTGGG
>NW_021203312.1:0-1150 GCF_002162155.2 Triticum dicoccoides
GGCTTGTGATCCTGGCATGGTTAGCAGCAATAGAAACACACAAGAATATGATCCTACAGACTACGAACAAGTGGTGGTGGTGGGTGTCACAAATCCGTCAAGCAAAACTCAAATTCTTACCAGTTCTTACCCAGCAACAGGCGGTGATCGGCAACCGTTGTAGTCAAAACTCTCAAAGCTTGGATAGAGCGATTACCAGGGAGAGTCAAACGCACGACGTAGATGTATGTGGAGCTGGGAAGGCTTATACTATGGTAGCAAAAAGGGTCAGCAATAATCAATTCAGAGATGCAAAGTTGAATAAACGCTCAACGACGGTACTGTGCTGGTCCTAGGCTAGACTGTGCTAGAGACGCGAGCCTAGAACACCAACAAAATCACGGCGCGGCACGTAAACAAGGGAAAAGCACACTCTGAAATTTTTTTTTCGCTATTTTTTTTTTGCGCTCTTTTTTTTTTGCGCTGCTTTTTTTTTGCGAAAAATCACTATAATGGCGAGTGTCTCAAAACTCTTCCTAGGTCAAACTGACAGGATGGGCACGAAATTTTTTTGTTCGAATTTTTTTTTTCGACTCCTCGGACCCAAAAACTGGAAACGGTTCAAAAAAAACTTCCTATAATGGCACCTGTCTCAAAACACTCAGAAACACCTAAAAATAGGATAGCCAGAAATTTTTTCGAAAAATGCGTTTTCGAAAAAATTTGGGCCTAAACGGAGCGTGGCTACCCGACTCTTTTTTTTTTCCGAAACCTACTCCGGCAAGGAAACACGAATCGGAATCTAGATGGATCTCGAAAACAACCCTAATAAGCAAGGAACTCGGATTGGTGGTGGATATATGGTGGTGGTATATGGCAGCGGTGGTGGTAGCGGTGGTAGTATATGGATATGGATCGGTGGTGGTATATGGACACGGATTGGTGGTGGTATATGGATACGGATTCGGAGCGGTGGTGGTAGATGGCAGGGGCGATGATGATGGTGCGGCGGCGGCGTGACAACTTATGACCAGAACTCGAAACTCTAAAAGACTAGACTCTAAGACCAGCAACTAGACACGACGATGCAACCGCAAATTCAACAAAGCAAAAACCCTAAAAAGATTATGCAAAGGCTCAGATTGGTTCGGATATGATGAACTAACCCTAA
>NW_021203313.1:0-1723 GCF_002162155.2 Triticum dicoccoides
GTCATATTCAGGTTTTCCTTCTTACACGGCACCACTAGGCGGCCTTTGAAGTACAAGGCGCCATCATCAGCAATAGTGAAGGATGAGGAACTTCCTTCTTTGAGGTCTTGCTTAATCTTGTAGACTTCAGAGTCAAATCCCTGCATTGTCTTTATGGTGCCCACGAGATCGGGTTCAACAGCCAGGGTATAGAGGGAACCCTGGGAAACAACACGGAGATTCATCTTGCGGAACTCCGGAGGAGGGGGAGCGAGTGCACCCGGAGGAACAATATGGAGGTTTAGCTTTCTGAATTCTTCAACAAGTGAGGGCTGGACTTTGTGAACCTGGAGGTGGTTGCAGTAAGACTTGCGGCTCAAGGCATCAGCCATTACATTAGCCTTGCCTGGTGTATAGGAAATACCCAAATCAAAGTCTGCAACAGTCTCCATCCATCTCTGCTAACGGAGGTTCAGGTCTGGCTGAGTAAACAGATACTTCAGACTTTGGTGGTCAGTGAAGATCTCGCAGTGATTACCGAGTAGGTAATGTCGCCACGGTTTTAGCGCATGAATGACAGCAGCAAGTTCGAGGTCGTGAACTGGGTAGTTCTCTTCGTGAGGGCGCAATTGCCGAGAGGCATAAGCAACCACTTTGCGCTCTTGCATTAGGACACAGCCTAGTCCTTGACGGGAAGCGTCGCAGTAAATGACGAAGTCCTTCTTAGTATCAGGAGGAGCTAGTACTGGGGCAGAAGTTAACTTGTCCTTGAGTGCCTGGAAACTTTCCTGACATTTATCTGTCCATTGGAACTTGACGCCCTTATGTAATAGGTTAGTCAGAGGCCTGGCAATCTTGGAGAAGTTCTCGACGAATCGACGGCAGTAGCTGGCGAGACCGAGAAAACTTCTGACTTGCTTAACGTTCTTCGGAGGAGTCCAATCGAGAATAGCCTGAACTCGTTCAAGGTTGACGGCAATACCATCCTTAGAGATGACATGCCCAAGATAGGTTACTTCGGGAAGCCAGAATTCACATTTGGAGAACTTGGCATAAAGTTGATGCTCTCGTAGCTTTTCCAGCACGAGGCAAAGATGTTCAGCATGTTCCTCTTCGTTCTTGGAAAATACCAGAATATCATCCAGATAAACCACGACGAACTTGTCGAGGTAATCCATGAATATATAGTTCATCAGGCGAGAGAAGGTGGCTGGAGCATTGGTTAAGCCGAAAGACATGACGGTGTACTCGTATGAACCATAACGAGTCACAAAGGCGGTCTTGGGGATATCTTCCTCACGAACACGGATCTGGTGGTAACCCAACCTCAAGTCGAGTTTAGAGAACACCGATGATCCAGCCAATTGATCATACAGATCATTGATCCGAGGAAGAGGATACTTATTCTGAATGGTAGCTTGATTTATAGGACGGTAGTCTTGGACCAATCGGTTTGTCCCATCTTTCTTCTTGACAAAGAGAGAAGGTGCTCCCCAAGGAGAGCAACTTGGGCGAATGAAACCACTTCGAAGAGATTTATCGATTTCCTCCTTAAGCTCAAGGAGTTCATGCGGCGGCATCTTGTAGGGTCGCTTGGCTATAGGAGTGGTGCCTGGTTTCAAGTCGATGACGAATTCGACAGCTCTAGCAGGGGGAATCCCTGGGAGTTCTTCAGGAAAGACGTCTAAGAATTCACGCACGACGGGAATGTTTTCAATGCCCTCGAGAGGTGTAGCGTTCAATG
>NW_021203314.1:0-1047 GCF_002162155.2 Triticum dicoccoides
GACTTTGCCAGCCTTCTCATCTACCAAGTATCTAGGGTAATTCTGCTCCAGTGGTTGTTCCCCTTATTACAGAAGCACTTAGTCTCGGGTTTGGGTTCAACCTTGGGTTTCTTCACTAGAGCAGCAGCTGAATTGCCGTTTCATGAAGTATCCCTTCTTGCCCTTGCCCTTCTTGAAACTAGTGGTTTCACCAACCATCAACAATTGATGCTCCTTCTTGATTTCTACTTTCGTGGCGTCAAACATCGCGAATATCTCAAGGATCATCATATATGTCCCTGATATATCATAGTTCATCACGAAGCTCTAGCAGCTTGGTGGTAATGACTTCGGAGAACCATCACTATTTCATCTGGAAGATCAACTCCCACTCGATTCAAGCGATTGTTGTACTCAGACAATCTGAGCACAAGCACAACAATTGAGCTTTTCTCCTTAGTCTGCAGGCTAAGAAAATCGTCGGAGGTCTTATACCTCTTGACGTGGGCACGAGCCTGAAATCCCAATTTCAGCCCTCGAAACATCTCATATGTTCCGCGACGTTTCGAAAACGTCTTTGGTGCCTCTACTTAAACCATTTAATTGAACTATCACGTAGTTATCAAAATGTGTATGTCCGATGTTCGCAACATCGACAAACGACGTTGGGGTTCAGCACACTGAGCGGTGCATTAAGGACATAAGCTTTCTACTGATTGCATAATCGCTACTATCAACTTTCAACTATATTTTCTCTAGGAACATATCTAAACAGTGGAACTAAAGCGCGAGCTTACGACATAATTTGCAAAAGGTCTTTTGACTATGTTCAGGATAATTAAGTTCATCTTATGAACTCCCACTTAGATAGACATCCCTCTGGTCATCTAAGTGATCACATGATCCGAGTCAACTAGGCCGTGTCCGATCATCACGTGAGACGGACTAGTCATCATCGGTGAACATCTTCATGTTGATCGTATCTACCATACGACTCATGCTCGACCTTTCGGTCTCCGTGTTCCGAGGCCATGTCTGCACATGCTAGGCTCGTCAAGTTAACCCTAA
>NW_021203315.1:0-4301 GCF_002162155.2 Triticum dicoccoides
TCACTGGGATGAAATGATCTACGTTCGTCAACCGATCAACTACAACCCAGATAGAGTCATAGCCTGAACGAGTCCTGGGTAATCGAGTGATAAAATCCATGCCAAGCTTGTCCCACTTCCATTCGGGTGTCGGCAATGGCTGTAGCAATCTTGCTGGCATCTCATGTTCTGCCTTCACTCTCTGACATACATCACATACTGCTACGTACTCCGCAATATCCTTCTTCATTCCTGTCCACTAGAAACTTTCCTTCAAATCCAGATACATCTTAGTGTTCCCGGGGTGAATCAAATACGGCAAATCATGTGCCTCCTGCAGAATCAACTTCCTGATCTCGGGGTCATTAGGCACATATACGCGATCCTCAAACCATAAAGTATCATGCTCATCCTCACCAAATCCTTTAGCCTTTCCTTTACTCATTCCTTCCTTTATCTCGGCAATCTCCTTGTCAGTCTTCTGGGCTTCTGTGATCTTACCCATCAAAGTGGACTGAATTTCCAATGCTACTACATAACCTCTCGGAACTATTTCCAAACATAGCTCGCGAAGATCCTCTACTAACTCCTTGGGTAATCCTCCGGTCATGAGCATATTAACATAACTCTTCAGAATCAATGCATCTTCTACTACATTAGCCTTTCTGGGATGATAGTGCAATTTCATATCATAATCCTTAATGAGATCCAACTATCTCCTTTGCGTGAGGTTCAACTCCTTCTGTGTGAAGATATATTTCAAACTCTTATGATCTGTGTATACCTCACAGTGGTTTCCGATGAGAAAATGTCTCCATGTCTTCAGCGCATGCACTACGGTTGCTAACTCCAAATCATGTGTAGCATAATTCAGCTCATGGGGTTTAAGTTGTCATGAGGCATATGAAACAACTCTTCCCTCCTGCATAAGCACTGCTCCAAGTCCTCGACATGATGCGTCACAATACACTTGATAATCCTTCCGTTGATCTGGAAGAATCAACATTGGGGCTGTAACCAAACATTTCTTCCACTCCTGAAAACTAGCTTCACACTCCTCAGTCCATTTAAACTTGGTGTGCTTGTTCAATAACTCCGTCATGGGCTTTATAATCCTGGAGAAATTCTCAATGAACCTCCGATAATATCATGTGAGTCCGAGAAAACTCCTGATCTCTCCAACTGATGTGGGTGCCACCCATTTAGTCACAGAAACAACCTTGGTGGGGTCTACTGCTATTCCTTCTCCGGATATAACATGTCCGAGAAATCCAACTTCTAGTTGAACTTGGCATACAACTGATGTTCTCTGGGCTTCTCAAGAACCAAAAGCAAATGTTCCTTGTGCTCCTCTTCATTCTTCGATTAGACAAAAATATCATCAATAAACACCACGACAAACTTATCCAAAAACTCCATAGACACTTTGTTCATCATGTTCATGAAATAGGCAGGTGCGCTAGACATACCAAATGACATAACGGTATACTCGTATAGCCCGTACCTTGTGGTAAAAGCTGTCTTAGGTATATCCTTCTCTCGAATCTTCAGCTGATGGTATCCTGATCGCAGAACGATCTTGGAAAATACTTTAGCTCCTTGCAACTGGTCAAACAAATCATTGATCATCGGTAGTGGGTACTTGTTCTTGATCGTTACCTCATTAAATGCACGTTAATCTTCAACCATCCTTAATGATCCATCCTTCTTCTCCACTAGAAGCACTGGGGCTCCCCAAGGTGATGAACTTGGTCATATGTAACCTTTATCCAGTAACTCCTTAATCTGCTTCTAGATTTCCTTCAAATCCTTTGCGGGCATCCGATACAGTTTCTTTGATATTGGCCTGGTGCCTGGAAATAGCTCAATCAAAAACTCAATGTCTCGATCCGGTGGCATGCCTCATAACTCCTCCGGAAATACGTTGGGGTAATCCTTCACCACTAGTACTTCCTCCTGTACAACTCCTGAGAGAGAAATTACCTGGGTCCACTTCAGCACATGCCGGGATACATACTTGATCCTCCTTCCCTCTGGGGTGGTGAGCATAATTGACTTACTGGCGCAATCGATATTCCCCCCATACATCGATAGCCAATCCATGCCCAATATCACATCCAACCCTTGCTTCTCCAAAATTATTAAATCTGAGGGGAAAACATGCCTACCTATGGTCAATGGCATCTGAAAACATCCTTGGCTTGCCATATGCTCCGCTCCTGGCGAGCTTACTAACATAGGTGTCCTAAGAACTTTGGTGGGCAACTTATACTTATCCACAAATCCCCTTGATATGCATGAATGTGATGCACCAGTATCAAAAAGAACGATTGCAGTAAATGACTTAACCAAAAACTTACCTATAACTGCATCTGGCTGCTCTTCAACCTCATCCATGCTAACGTGGTTCACTTGTCCCCTGTTGAAAGGGTTGGGCTTCTTCCTAGAGCTTCCATTTCCATTTGCGTTCTTTGCTTCGGAACACTCGGTGGCATAGTGTCCATTTTTCCCGCACTTGAAACAATTAATGTGACTTAGATCCTTCTTGGCGGGCGTTGCCAGGTTGGAACGGTTCTAGCTGCTGCTTCCTCCATTCCCATTCCCATTCTTGGGGCCACTATGGTTATGCGAACTTCCACCATTGAGAGTGTGGCCTCCATGGTTATGGTGAATGTGTCCTCCCGAGTTCGGGGTAAAACGAGGTCTCTGGTGAGCTCCTGAATTGTACTTCCCTTGTCCATACTTCCTCTTGCAGCTCTCTATCTGCTGCTGCTTCCCTTCAATCATAAGAGCTCTATCTACCAACTCCTGGTAGTTGTTGAATGTTGCCACCATCAACTTCATACTCAGCTCATCATTCAGTCCTTCCAGAAACTTCTCCTGCTTAGCGGCATCAGTAGCTACGTCATCAGGGGCATAGCATGCTAACTTACTAAACTCATCCACATACTGGCCCACTGTGCGTCCGAAACTCGCGCTTCTTCATGTTCATAGCTCCTGCTGAAACATGGGCAGTGCGGAAAGCCTGCTAAAACTAGTCCCATGTAACAATGTCAATGGGGTAAGTGGCTGTGAAATTCTCCCACCATGATGCTGCGGGTCCATCAAGCTGATGTGCAGTGATGTCTACTATGCAACCTTCTCCTTGTAGACGTTGTTGGGCCTCCAAATGCAAAGGTTTGTAGGACAGTAGCAAATCTCCCTCAAGTGGATTACCTAAGGTTTATCAATCCGTGGGAGGCTTAGGATGAAGATGGTCTCTCGAGCAACCCTGCAACCAAATAACAAAGAGTCTCTTGTGTCCCCAACACACCCAATACAATGGTAAATTCTATAGGTGCACTAGTTCGGCGAAGAGATGGTGATAAAAGTGCAATATGGATGGTAGATATAGGTTTTTGTAATATGAAAATATAAAAACAGCAAGGTAACAAGTGGTAAAAATGAGCGTAAATGGTATTGCAATGATAGGAAACAAGGCCTAGGGTTCGTACTTACACTAGTGCAAGTTCTCTCAACAATAATAACATAACTAGATCATATAACTATCCCTCAACATGCAACAAAGAGTCACTCCAAAGTCACTAATAGCGGAGAACAAATGAAGAGATTATTGTAGGGTACGAAACCACCTCAAAGTTATCCTTTCTGATCAATCTATTCAAGACTCCATAGTAAAATAACACGAAGCTATTCTTTCCGTTCAATCTATCATAGAGTTCGTACTAAAATACCACCTTAAGACACAAATAAACCAAAACCCTAATGTCATCTAGATACTCCAACATCACCTCAAGTATCCGTGGGTATGATTATACGATGTGCATCATACAATCATAGATTCATCTATTCAACCAACACAAAGAACTTCAAAGAGTTCCCCAAAGTTTCTACCGGAGAGTCAAGACGAAAACGTGTGCCAACCCCTATGCATAAGTTCACAAGGTCACTGAACCCGCAAGTTGATCACTGATACGTCTCCAACGTATCTATGATTTATGAAGCATTCATGCTATTTTATTATCTGTTTTGAATGATTATGGGCTTTATTACACACTTTTATATTACTTTTGGGACTAACCTATTAACCGGAGGCCAAACCCATATTGCTGTTCTATTGCCTGTTTCATTATTTCGAGGAAAAGGAATATCAAACGGAGTCAAAACGGAATGAAACCTTCGGCAGCGTGATTTTTGGGAAGAATATGATCCTGGAGACTTGGAGTCCACGTCAGAAGATCCTCGAGGAGGCCTCGAGATAGGAGGGCGCCCCCCCTACTGGGCGCGCCCCCTGTCTCGTGGGCCCCTTGAGCACCCCCCCC
>NW_021203316.1:0-1214 GCF_002162155.2 Triticum dicoccoides
CACTCGGTAGGATTTTGATAAACTTAGGCGAGTCCTTGGACTGCAGCTAAGCCTCCGAGTGAGAGGATCGCTCTTCACTCGGTAGGATTTTCACAACTTAGGCGAGTGCTTGGACTGCAGCTAAGCCCCCGAGTGGAAGGCTGGCTTACCACTCGGTAGGATTTTGATAAACTTAGGCGAGTCCTTGGACTGCAGCTAAGCCTCCGAGTGAGAGGATCGCTCTTCACTCGGTAGGATTTTCACAACTTAGGCGAGTGCTTGGACTGCAGCTAAGCCCCCGAGTGGAAGGCTGGCTTACCACTCGGTAGGATTTTGATAAACTTAGGCGAGTCCTTGGACTGCAGCTAAGCCTCCGAGTGAGAGGATCGCTCTTCACTCGGTAGGATTTTGATAAACTTAGGCGAAACGGATTCACAACTAAGCCTCCGAGTGAGAGTCTGGCTCACCACTCGGTAGGATTTTTACAAACTTAGGCGAAACGGATTCGTGGCTAAGTCACCCACTGAGGGGGAGTTTTTATGTGGACAAAAATAAAAAGTGATGACACTATTATTTCCAAACCCATGAACTACAGAAGTACTTTATTGCAACTCATCCGAGTGATAAAACTTAAGTGTAAAATGGGCGGAGTAGCTCCGCGTTCCAAGCTCGGGGCTCGTCGATATTATGCTCGACGTTGTAAAGACGGTACGCCCCGTTGTGGAGAACCTTGGTGACGATGAAGGGACCTTCCCAAGAAGGAGCAAGCTTGTGTGGTTTGTGCTGATCCACTCGGAGAACCAAATCCTCTTCCTGGAAGGCTCGACCTCTCACATTTCGGGCGTGGAAACGGCGCAGATCTTGTTGGTAGATGGTCGACCGGATCAGAGCCATCTCCCTTTCTTCCTCTAAAAGGTCGACTGCGTCCTGCCGCGCTTGTTCAGCTTCTGCTTCGTTGTAGATTTCGACTCGAGGAGCATTGTGGAGAAGATCACTCGGCAAGACTGCTTCGGCTCCATAGACCAAGAAGAATGGAGTTCTTCCGGTCGACCGATTGGGCGTGGTCCGCAGTCCCCAGAGTACAGATGGAAGTTCGTCGACCCAAGCTCCAGCCGCGTGTTTGAGATCACGCATCAGTCGCGGCTTCAGTCCCTTGAGAATCAGTCCATTAGCTCGCTCTGCTTGTCCATTCGACTGCGGATGGGCGACTGATGCGTAGTCGACCCGTGTGCCCT
>NW_021203317.1:0-3783 GCF_002162155.2 Triticum dicoccoides
TGTATAAGGTTTTCCCTAGTAGTGTGGCTTCTACCAGAAAATGTTCGATTAGCCATTGTGAAGCTATGTGCATTCCTCAATGCAATTTCTCAGAAGGTAATCGATCAAGGCATCCTACCAAGGTTACAAAATGATTTGGTCCAATGTCTTGTCAGTTTCGAGTTGGTGTTCCCACCATCCTTCTTCAATATTATGACGCATGTCCTAGTTCACCTAGTCGAAGATATTTCCATTCTGGGTCATGTATTTCTATGCAATATGTCCCCTTTGAGAGGTTCATGGGAGTCCTAAAGAAATATGTTCATAACCGTGCTAGGCCAGAAGGAAGCATCTCCAAGGGCCATGAAACATAGGAGGTTATTGAGTTTTGTGTTGACTTTATTCCTGACCTTAAGCCGATTGGTGTTCCTCAATCGCGACATGAGGGGAGACTGAGTAAAAAAGTCACCCTAGGACCATATCAATAATATGTAGGGATGGGCATTCTTGGGCGCAAACACACTACATAGTTCTACAAAATTCTACCTTGGTGGCCCCGTATATCAATGAACACAAGAATAGTGTATGCTTCAAACACCCGGGACAGTCTGATGACTGGATTAGACGTGCACACATGGAGACTTTCGGCGGTTGGTTGCAAACTCATCTCGCGAATAACACCACCGTTGTAGATGAGATGTACTTGTTGGCCCGGACACCATCTTCAACTGTAATGACTTTCCAAGGGTAAGAGATAAATGGAAATACATTTTACATGATCGCCCAAGATAAAAAGAGCACCAACCAGAACAATGGTGTCCGCTTTGATGCAGCAAACACCAATAGGGAAAAGGACACATATTATGGTTAAATAGAGGAGATATGGGAACTTGACTATTGACGTGATTTTAAGGTCCCTTTGTTTTGGTGCAAATGGGTCAATCTGACAGGACGCGAGGTAAAGGTAGACCGGGAATGACAACAGTGGATCTCAATAATCTTGGGTAAATAGACGAACCATTCGTCCTACCCAATAATGTGGTGCATATTTTCTATGTGAAGTACGTGTCTACCAAACCGACAAAAAGAAAAGATAAGGAAGCGAATAGTTCTTTCAGAGAAAAGAAACATTGTGGAAGTGGAGGACAAGACGGACATGTTAGAAGATTATGAAAATTTTGATGAAGTTCCTCCCTTCATAGTGAAGACTAACCCAAGCATCCTGTTAAATGATGAAGATTCTCAATGGTTATGATGCAATCATAAGCAAGGGACACATGTGAAGAAACGGTTATATACCCCAAGATCCCACTCTCGGATGTGACCGGCTTCACCGTCATCACTTTCTCTCTAGTGAGTTTCTGGACTTATAGCATGAAAGTCCTACTTCGGATAAACCGAAGGGAATCTTTGTAAGAGCTAGGGCATTTTGGCATTTGAAACAGGATTTTTGAATAATTATTTATTAAGTTATGAATTTTCAATTATTCCTATCCTTTGTAAGAGCTATGGTATTTTAACTATAAGAGAGAAACGTTGTACGGCATAAAGTTTGAGGTATTGTGTGGTTTCTCTGATCGGAGGACCCGTTATGCCGAACCAAGTCCAGATGAGGAGTTCTGGTTGCTTTCTGGTGAAATTGAGGACAATATATCAGATGGTAGGATTGTTCAAGTAACAGTTCGGCATATACAAGATAACCGAATAATTTGCACCTTTGATTCTGTGTTGAAAGCCATAGTTATGGGAGACAACTATTCTGATGATGACTTTGATCTAAAATCACCGCAGTTACATGAAGGCGATGTATTAACTGGCAAAATTAAGAATGTGAATAAAAATAGGTTCATAGTTTACCTAACATGCAAGCAGAGTGAAATGAAGAGATGGCCATTCTCGAGAAATAACCATGATCCATTGGTGATGAAACTTTTGAAAACCTTGATGAGGTTGGTTTACATACAAGATGATTTTCATTGCAATTTTTCTGTAGACCTCGGCACTGTAGAAATATGTAGGTAATAGACAAATATGTGGATCCATTGGTAGGCCACCTGAAAGGCATGCTCTCTTATTGCAAATTCAGGAAAGAGTTAAAAGGGAAAGTTGATGATATGTTGAGTGCTGAGAAATCCGAGAATACTATGAGAATAGTCTATTGTTTTGGCATATCTCACAAACATCCAGGCACCTTTATATTATCTTACATCAGGAGTACACACCCGCATCATGAGTATGTTGGGTTATACACAAAGGGCTTTAGATTCCGAAAGAAAGATTTTGACAGCATTGATAGTCTTGTGTTGTAGTTTCAAAAACATATTGACAATAACTAACAGTTGTAATTTTATAAACATATTGAAAAAGCAAATAGAAAACTCCTAAGGGAACTGTAGGACTTAACTAGAAATAACAAAAATAGTTTCTGTCCTAAATAAAACTTAGCAGCAAAGACGAATACTAAACCAATAGCTTAACAAAAAATAAAATATAACAATATTAGGTTAACAAAAAGTATTTTATAATATTCTTCAATAGCAAAAAGAATCAACTAAAAAGCTTTTATAAAACTCTAGTTATGATAAAAATAATATTAACTTAAAATTTTATCCAACTAAAATTTTCATAAAGTATTATCTGTTAAAAACTTTAATAGCAAAAAAATTAAATCAAAAGTAGGCATGTATGCTACTATTTTTGAATCCATTTAAAACAAAACTAAAATAATTTGGATGTTTAGTCCTGGTTGATGGCCCCAACTGAGACTAAAGGCCTAGTCTTTCGCGCCACTTCGGTGGCGGCCAAAATTAGCTTTAGTCCCGGTTGGTGGCTCCAATCAGGGCTAAAGGCCAACCGGGACTAAACATCCTTTAGTCGGCCTCTTGGTATTTAAGCATGCCTTCTCCCTCACCCCAATCCTTCCTCCCTTCCCTCTCGACGACGCCGTCAGGCTGCCCGACGTCCGCGCGCGTCCTCGACGTCACCGTCCGGCCGCTCTCCTCCACGCAATTAAGTCAAGACTTACAAAACAAATTCTTAGACGAGTTAGTAATAGCAAATCAGAATAAAATATATCTAAATGAACCTAAAACAATATTATCATAGTGATTACCATGCCCCGTGCTAATTCTCAAAATGAAACCAGAAACATTTTCTCAAGCTTACAGAACCTTAATCAGCACCTATTTCAGTTGGCGACGTCCACCGCAGGAGGAGCGGAGGAGGTGCGTTGGAGATGTCCAGAGCTAAGAGCCTAAGATCTGCCGTTGGTTGTGAAGCTGCACTGAAACAAAATGTCAGGCAAGCAATCTTAGAGTTACTGCAGACATTCAAAAACCAAAGGAAAGCAACCTTGTGTTTGCGCCCTCTGTAATTTAGTGATGGCAATACATTCATACAGTTCATCCATACTATTCTTCTTCGTTCGCGAGTGTCAAGAAAAGCATCAGTGCTTGCGGGAGCTGGACTAAGATAGAAGTGTTTGCATGTAGCTGGCCGTTTAATTTGGTCGAGTCGCCGTTGGTAGACATGTTTTTTCGAAAAGGAGGGAGACCCCGGGTCTCTGCCTCGACCGATGCACACAACCATTTTATTATATTATTCCTCATAGCCAAACAAACCAAATACGACAAACCAAAGCCACCATCCTGACTTCCTGACCACTACTGTCTCTATATCTAGAAACTTGATGACGTGCCTTGACCGCGTATCAATACACCACATCTATTCCGGTGGCCTCATGAAGCTGCTCCCTAGCAGGCCGAGAGTCGTAGGTAGACATATGGTAGTCGGGGAGGTTGATCG
>NW_021203318.1:0-1146 GCF_002162155.2 Triticum dicoccoides
CACAACTTGACTTCAAAATATTTGGTTTGGAGACCATCAAAGATCAATATGTGCATGATGCTGATTTTAAAGATGTAATGCAGAATTGTAAAGAAGGAAGAATATGGAACAAGTTTGTCGTTAACGATGGATTTGTGTTTCGTGCTAACAAGCTATGCATTCCAGCTAGCTCCGTTCGTCTTTTGTTGTTGCAGGAGGCGCATGGAGGAGGATTAATGGGACACTTTGGCGTGAAGAAGACGGAGGACGTACTTGCTACACATTTCTTTTGGCCAAAGATGAGACGGGATGTTGAGCGTTTTATTGCTCGCTCCACTACATGTCAAAAAGCTAAGTCACGACTCAATCCTCATGGTTTATATATGCCTTTGCCTGTACCTAGTGTTCCTTGGGAGGATATATCTATGGACTTTGTTTTAGGTTTACCTCAAACAAAGAAGGGGAGGGATAGCATATTTGTTGTCGTGGATAGATTCTCGAAAATGGCACACTTTATACCATGTCATAAAAGCGATGATGCTGTTAATGTTGCTAATTTGTTCTTTCGTGAAATTATTTGCTTGCATGGTGTGCCAAATACTATTGTTTCGGATCGTGATACTAAATTTCTTAGCCACTTTTGGAGATGTTTATGGGCTAAGTTGGGGACTAAAGTGCTTTTTGGTACTACTTGTCACCCCCAAACTGATGGACAAACTGAAGTAGTCAATAGAACGTTGTCTACTATGCTTAGGGCTGTTTTGAAGAATAATAAGAAAATGTGGGAGGAATGCTTGCCTCATATTGAATTTGCTTATAATCGTTCATTGCATTCTACTGCTAAGATGTGCCCTTTTGAAGTTGTGTATGGTTTCCTACCTCGTGCACCTATTGATTTGTTGCCTCTTCCATCTTCGGAGAAGGTTAATTTTGATGCTAAACAACGTGCTGAATTGATTTTAAAAATGCATGAGTTAACTAAGGAAAACATTGAGCGTATGAATGCTAAATATAAACTTGCTGGAGATAAGGGTAGAAAACATGTTGTGTTTGCACCTGGAGATCTTGTTTGGTTACATTTGCGTAAGGATAGATTTCCTGATTTGCGCAAATCAAAGTTAATGCCACGTGCTGATGGTCCCTTTAAGGTGTTAGAGAAAATAAATG
>NW_021203319.1:0-716 GCF_002162155.2 Triticum dicoccoides
AGAGGCGAACAGGGGGGGGGAAGAGGGGCACGGGGAGAGGGGAGCGGTGCAGGGGGTGCGTGGCGTCATCCGGGGCGTCGCTGGGGAGGCCAGGGAGGAAGCAGGAGGTGGCTAGGGGGGGAAGCAGGAGGTGGCCGGGGCAGCGTCGGCGAACGCCACGCCTCGCCTCTGCTCGTCCTCCTGGCAGAGGAGGAAGAGGACAAAGGAGGAGGAGGTGGGCTGGGCCGGCTGGGGGAGTTGGGCCGGCTCTGGTGGGCTGCACGGTGAGGCCAGGTAAGCTCTGTTCTTTTTATTTTTTTTTCTATTTTCTGTAGTTTGTTTTGATTTAGTTTAGCAACTAAATCATTTAAATAAATTCTGTAGATTTTTATGTGGCTTGCTAAAATATATACAAAGCCACTCACAAACCTCCAGAATTATTGGAGTCATATTCAATATATATTTAAATATAAATCCAAAGCAAATAGTTATTGGATTAATTCAAATGGCCAAAATAATTATCTCTGTGACTCCAAAAATATTGGTTTAAATTTTACCTCTTACCAATATTTCCATGGAATAACAGGAACATTTTCTTGGACACATTTGAGAAGATTTAATTGTTGGTTATTTTTAGAGGTTTCCTGAGGCTTTTGAAAATTCCTCAATTCAAATTTCATTTGAATTTAAACATGATGCACACACCAGACAGCACCAGAAGCTAGGGATGTGACACA
>NW_021203320.1:0-859 GCF_002162155.2 Triticum dicoccoides
TTTATTATTCATGCTAGAATTGTATTAACCGGAAACATAATACATGTGTGAATACATAGACAAACAGAGTGTCACTAGTATGCCTCTACTTGACTAGCTCGTTAATCAAAGATGGTTATGTTTCCTAACCATGAACAATGAGTTGTTATTTGATTAACGAGGTCACATCATTAGTAGAATGATCTGATTGACATGACCCATTCCATTAGCTTAGCACCCGATCGTTTAGTATGTTGCTATTGCTTTCTTCATGACTTATACATGTTCCTATGACTATGAGATTATGCAACTCCCGTTTGCCGGAGGAACACTTTGGGTGCTACCAAACGTCACAACGTAACTGGGTGATTATAAAGGAGTACTACAGGTGTCTCCAATGGTCGATGTTGGGTTGGCGTATTTCGAGATTAGGATTTGTCACCACGATTGTCGGAGAGGTATCTCTGGGCCCTCTCGGTAATACACATCACATAAGCCTTGCAAGCATTACAACTAATATGTTAGTTGTGAGATGATGTATTACGGAACGAGTAAAGAGACTTGCCAGTAACGAGATTGAACTAGGTATTGGATACCGACGATCGAATCTCGGGCAAGTAACATACCGATGACAAAGGGAACAACGTATGTTGTTATGCGGTCTGACCGATAAAGATCTTCGTAGAATATGTAGGAGCCAATATGGGCATCCAGGTCCCGCTATTGGTTATTGACCGGAGACGTGTCTCGGTCATGTCTACATTGTTCTCGAACCCGTAGGGTCCGCACGCTTAAGGTTACGATGACAGTTATATTATGAGTTTATGCATTTTGATGTACCGAAGGTTGTTCGGAGTCCCGGATGTGATCACGGACATGA
>NW_021203321.1:0-829 GCF_002162155.2 Triticum dicoccoides
GGCTTTGACCCACTACGGGGCCCACTGTCAGTGGCTGTGGGGGGGTGTTTAGGCGTCATTAGTGTTAATTA
This sequence comes from Triticum dicoccoides, assembly GCF_002162155.2. Classification (NCBI taxonomy): domain Eukaryota; kingdom Viridiplantae; phylum Streptophyta; class Magnoliopsida; order Poales; family Poaceae; genus Triticum; species Triticum dicoccoides. The sequence goes on from NW_021203321.1 coordinate 72, forward strand.
GGCGTGCCACGTCGGCAGTCGCCGGAGTTCGGCCGGCGACGACCAAAACTGCGGCGGGAGCTCGCCGGAGTGGCGCTGCGAGGGGTTTTGGGCCAAGCCAAGGGCACCAGAGGGTTGCCCTTGCTTGCGCGCATCCAAAGGAGGCATGCGGGAGGCGCGGGGTGGCCGGAGTTCGCCGGAGTAGGGGCCGCGGCGGCTGCCGGAGCTCGGGTTTGGGCGGAGCGAGGTTACGGAGCGCTAGGGGGCTGGCTGAGGGGCTATGCGGACTCCTGGGGCAGCTAGGAGCACGCTAGGCTCGTCGGACTGGCCGCAACAGCACGTCAGTGCCATGCCCGGCGTCCATGGCGGACGGCGGCGCTCGGGAATGTGGCCGGGGTGCTACGGCACGGGAACGAACAAAATGAAGGAGGGGAAATGGAGTGGAGCTCACAGGGGTTGCGACGGTGGCCTCGGGGAGCTCAGGGAGGCACCGGAGCCGACGAATTTGACGAAGATGGCCGGCGGGTCCGAGGTAGAAGACGACGTCGATGGCGGCGATGCGGCACGTCCGGGGCCTCGTGGCTCGTTGAGGAGGTAGAGGGAGGACCCGCGGAGCTTCCTGGGGCGTCGGTGAGGCTAGGGGTGGCCGGTGGCCATGGGTACGGCGACGATGGCGGCGAGCTCCGCTCGGTGGTGTGCGCGAGAGGGAAACAGAGGAGGGAATGGGGTCCAGGGGGAGAGAGGGGAGGTGCAGGGGGCGAGGGCGTCTCCGTGGCGTC
>NW_021203322.1:0-1397 GCF_002162155.2 Triticum dicoccoides
ATGTGCTAATGGTGGTCAACCTCTTCAGGATGGCTCCTCCAACGCGCACGACTCCGAATCCTAATCCGCCTCCACCTCCGCCTCCTCCGGAAGCATGGCAAGCTGTGATGGCCGCTACTAATGCAAATACACAGTTGATCATGCAAATCCTTCAAGAGCGCAATCAAGGCAGTCAAGGGAATCAAGGCCATAATCAGCACCACTTTGCTACTCTGAACCAGTTCCTTGCTAATGGCCCAAAGACGTTCAGCGGTTGTGTTGAGGCTACCGATGCTGACGATTGGCTAGTGGATCTGGGCAAGCATTTTGAATGTAGCAACGTCAGGCCTGAAGATTTCGTCAAGTTCGCTTCTTTCCAGCTCAAAGATCAGGCTGCAGAGTGGTTCCAGCAGTACAAGGATTCCAGAGGTGGACGTGTTATCACTTGGGACGATTTCCGTCAAGATTTCCGCGCTCATCACATCCCTCAAAGTGTGGTTGAGAGTAAGCGTCAGGAATTCCGCAATCTGAAGCAAGGCTCTTTGTCTGTCTATGACTACAACAAATTGTTCCAGAAGCTCGCCCGTTTTGCCAAACAGGATGTTCCTGATGAGAAGAGCATGATCTATCAGTTCAGGGGTGGTCTTCGTGAGGAAATTCAGCTCGCTCTTGTCCTCTTTGAGCCGTTGAGATACGATGAGTTCTACAACATGGCACTGAAGCAAGAGGCTGCTCAGATGAGATGTGATGCTTCCAGGAAGCGTGCCAGAGATGTTACTCCGTCTTCCTCTACTCAAGTGGTCAAGCAGCAGAAGTATTGGCTTCCTCCTCCTCCGTTCCATCAGCCGTATCAACAGAAGAGTAAAGGTGGCAGTGGTTTCTCCCACCCACCCAACCCAGGCTTTCAGAACAAGTCTTCATCTCAAGCTCCAAGATCGAGTGCTCCGTATCACCGTCCGCTTTCAGAGGTCACGTGCAACAAGTGCCAACAAGTGTACCAACCAGAGGCGTCTTCCTCCTCCTCCTCCTGTCAGATCGGCAAGTACAGCTGTGGTCAAGCACAATCCCAAGCACGCCAAGGTCAATATGGTGAATGCAGCTCAGGCAGAGGATTCTTCAGATGTGATCATGGGTAACCTTCCTGTTAATGATATTCCTGCAAAAGTTCTTTTTGACACTGGTGCATCGCATTGTTTCATCTCGAGACCTTTTGCTTCCAAGCATGATTTTGTTACTCAAATGTTGCCGAGACCGTTGTCTATTGACTCTCCGGCCAGCCTCTTGACATCTCGAGTGTGTGTTCCGGATGTTACAATCGCTTTGGGCGACTGCAAGTTTCTCTCTTCTCCGGTGGTTCTTGGCAATTCTGACATTGATCTTATTCTTGGGATGGACTGGCTCTCTAAGCATAAAGCTCA
>NW_021203323.1:0-997 GCF_002162155.2 Triticum dicoccoides
GATCTGGCGAGGTGGGATAGCGATCGAGATGGAGGAGGATCGAGATCGAGTGTCCATGAAATTAAAAAATATTCATGATAGTTCAAAAAGTGCCCATGAAATATAATCGAGAAATGAAGTCTACGATTTAAATACAATCGATCTTAGCTAGCTATCTGTTCACAATCTTCTTGCCCTTCTTTTTCGCAAATGGAGTTCTTCTATGGAACGGACGTCCTTTAGGTAGGGTGGTCCTGCTTCTTCTTGTGGTGTATGCTGCTACTTCATCATCGTCGTCATGTTCGATCCTCGGGTCGCCGTACTTGTCGAAGTCTTGCTCATTGGCTACTCCATCCATTCCGATGATCTTCCTTTTGCCTCTCCTCACGACAACACGACTGGGCTTTGGCGGGTCGGTAGTGAAGAAGCATTGGTCCACTTGGGAAGCCAGTACCCATGGCTCATTTTTCGCGGTGACGTTTGCGCCCGCGGTCTTGGATTTGGCTTCGGGTATAACCATGGTGGTGAAATACCGGTCTTCTTTTATGACGTTCTTGGCCCATCTGACACGGAACATCGGGACCTTCTCTCCAGCGTAGCTTAGCTCCCAGATCTCCTCAATCCTTCCGTAGTATCTGTCCTTGTCGTTACCGGTGTAGGATTCCATCGTTACCCCGGAGTTCTGATAACCATCGCTCTTCATGTCCTTGGCCTCGGTGTAGAATGTGTAGCCGTTGATATCGTACGCCTCATAGGTCATCAGGTTGTGCTCGGCGCCCTGTGACAAGGCGAATATGAGTTGTTCTTCCGCGGAAGAATCCTCATGTAAAGGGTACGACAGAAGCTTCTGCTTGAACCAACGCGTGAAACATGAGTTGTGCTCTTTGAGTATATCTCCGTCCGTCCTCTGTTGGCCTCGGTCATTGTACGTCTTCTTAATAAAGGTTTTGTGCTCTACCACCCAAGGATCGACCATGTCTATGTGTTGTAGCGCGACTAGGTTTGCTCTTTCAAAGTC
>NW_021203324.1:0-1211 GCF_002162155.2 Triticum dicoccoides
CGAGTCTCGGGCAAGTAACGTACCGATTGACAAAGGGAATTGCATACAGGGTTTGATCGAATCCTCGACATCGTGGTTCATCCGATGACAACATCGAGGAGCATGTGGGAGCCATCATGGGTATCCAGATCCCGCTGATGGTTATTGACTGAGAGCGTCTCGGTCATGTCTGCATGTCTCCCGAACCCGTAGGGTCTACACACTTAAGGTTCGGTGACGCTAGGGTTATGAAGATATGGATATGCAGAAACCCGAATGTTGTTCGGAGTCCCGGATGAGATCCCGGACGTCACGAGGAGTTCCGGAATGGTCCGGAGGTAAAGAATTATATATAGGAAGTGCTATTTCGGGCATCGGGACAAGTTTCGGGGTTATCGGTATTGTACCGGGACCACCGGAAGGGTCCCGGGGGTCCACCGGGTGGGGCCACCTGTCTCGGGGGGGCACATGGGCTGTAGGGGGTGCGCCTTGGCCATCATGGGCCAAGGGCACCAGCCCCTATAGGCCCATGCGCCTAGGGTTTCCCCCTAGGAGGAGTCCTAGTGGTGGAAGGCACCCCTAGGTGCCTTGGGGGGAGGGAAACCTCCCCTAGGCCGCCGCCCCCCTAGTAGATCTCATCTACTAGGGCCGGCGCCCCCCCTGGCACCCCTATATATAGTGGGGGAGAGGAGGGACTTCACACACCAGCCCCTGGCGCCTCCACCTCCCCCCGTTACGTCTCTCCCTCGTAGTCTCGGCGAAGCCCTGCTGCTGTGACGCCCTGCATCCACCACCACGCCGTCGTGCTGCTGGGTCTTCATCAACCTCTCCTTCCCCCTTGCTGGATCAAGAAGGAGGAGACGTCTCCCGTCCCGTACGTGTGTTGAACGCGGAGGTGCCGTCCGTTCGGCGCTGGTCATCGGTGATTTGGATCACGTCGAGTACGACTACATCATCACCTTGCAAGCTTCCGCACGCGATCTACAAGTGGTATGTAGATGCAAACTCTCTCCCTAGACTCGTTGCTTAGATGAACTCATAGATGGATCTTGGTGAAACCGTAGAAAAAAATTTAATTTTCTGCAACGTTCCCCAACAGTGGCATCATGAGCTAGGTCTATGCGTAGTTCTCTTTGCACGAGTAGAACACAACTTTGTTGTGGGCGTGGATTTTGTCATCTTACTTGCCTCTACTAGTCTTTTCTTGCTCAACGGTATTGTGGGATGAAGCG
>NW_021203325.1:0-853 GCF_002162155.2 Triticum dicoccoides
CTTCTTCGTTTTAGTCTCCATCTACACGTGCAATCAATAATTTTGCTAGAGGTGTCTATATAATTGTATTACGCATTGTTTTTCTGCTATATGTAAATAACACTTACCTTGGTTTTGGCGGTGGTGGTGCAGGATTCGTTGGAAGCCACACAGGTGATACATCTCCAATGTATCTATAATTTTTGATTGCTCCATGCTATGTTATCTACTGTTTTGGACATTATTGGGCTTTATTATCCACTTTTATATTATTTTTGGGACTAACCTATTAACCGGAGGCCCAGACCAGAATTGTTGTTTTTTTGCCTATTTTAGGGTTTCGAAGAAAAGGAATATCAAACGGAGTCCAAACGGAATGAAACCTTCGGGAACGTGATTTTTGGAACGAACAAGATCCAGGAGACTTGGACCCTACATCAAGCAACCAACAGGGAGGCCATGAGGTAGGGGGGCGCCCCCCCCCCCAGGCACGCCCTCCACCCTTGTGGGCCCCTGTTGCTCCACTGACGTACTTCTTCCTCCTATATATACCTACGTACCCCCAAACAATCAGATACGGAGCCAAAACCCTAATTCCACCGCTATAACTTTTTGTATCCATGAGATCCCATCTTGGGGCCTGTTCCGGAGCTCCGCCGGAGGGGGCATCGATCACGAAGGGCTTCTACATCAACACCATAGCCTCTCCGATGAAGTGTGAGTAGATTACCTCAGACCTTCGGGTCCATAGTTATTAGCTAGATGGCTTCTTCTCTCTTTTTGGATCTCAATACAAAGTTCTCCCCCTCTCTTGTGGAGATCTATTCGATGTAATCTTCTTTTGCGGTGTGTTTGTTGAGACCGATGAATTGTG
>NW_021203326.1:0-1148 GCF_002162155.2 Triticum dicoccoides
CAAATAATATACCAGAGGCCGGTCGTCAAACTTTGGTATCCATGGAGCGTCATGGACTACATCACTCCAAATTTCATGTATCATTCGAAAATGGACACCAAACACATCACGGGTAATATAATTCACATGATCCATTCAACAAAGTTTGGTACAATAAATTATTACACATCATTTCTTCCCTTGTGTCCCTGCTTGCTTACGATTGTGCCGTATCCATGGAGCATCCTCATCATTTAACTTAATGCTTGGGTCGGTGTTCACTTTGAAGGGCGGAATTTCAGCAAACATATTATAATCTTCTGACATGTCTGTCTTGTCCTCCACTCCCATGATGTTTCTTTTCCCTGAAAGAACAATGTGGCGCTTTGGATCATCGCATGATGTACTGATCGTTTTCTTATCTTTCCGTTTCCTCGGTTTGCTACACATGTCCTTCACATAGAAAACCTGAGCGACATCTTTCGCTAGGACGAATGGTTCGTCAAGGTAACCAAGATTGTTGAAATCCACCATTGTCATTCTGTATTGCTGGTCCACCTTTACCCCACCTCCTGTTAGCTTGAACCATTTGCACCGGAACAAAGGGACCTTAAAGGAGGGTCCATAGTCAAGTTCCCATATCTCCTCTATGTAACCATAATATGTGACCTTTTGCCCATTCTCGGTTGCTGCATCAAAGCGGACACCACTTTTTGGTTGGTGCTCTTTTTATCTTGGGAGATCGTGTAAAATGTATTCCCATTTATCTCGTACCCTTGGAAAGTCGTTATAGTCGAAGATGGTGTCTTGGCCAACATGTACAGCTGATCTACAACATCATTGTCATTCATTAAATGTTTTCTCAACCAACTGCCGAAAGTCTCCATGTGGGCCTTCCTAATCCAGGATTCAGGCTTCCCCGGGTTGTCCGAGCGTAAAATATTCTTGTGTTTCTCAAAGTACGGAGCCACCAAGCTGGAATTGGTCAGTACAGTGTGGTGTGCTTCAGTCAGAGAATGGCCGTCCATACATATCGTTGATTTCCTTCCGATCGTGCCTTTTCCACTTAGTCTCCCCTCGTGCCGCGATCGAGGAAGACCAATCGGCTTAAGGTCAGGAACAAAGTCAACACAAAAGTCAATTACCTCCTCATTTCCATAGCCCTTGGC
>NW_021203327.1:0-3346 GCF_002162155.2 Triticum dicoccoides
TCTTTCGATGAGATGGTGGATTTTGCTTTGGTGGAAGTCGACTTTGACAATCCGACTACAAACGTGCAACGACGTTGTGCCTTATCAATCGCTAAACCAACTCTGAGAGGTTATTGACCACGCTGGAGCACGATCAACCTGACCACAAAGGTCTATTCCTGCAAGCAATCGAAGAACAAGCAAAAATATGATAAAAGCAATCTGAATATTGCGAATATGTATGAAGTATTGATAATGGTGGGGATCCGAAAAGCGGTCTTGGTCTGGTCGTTGGACACAAACGAAGTACACAAAGTTGCAATGGCTAACTTTTAACTAAACAAATCCCATGGAAAAGCTACTAGATGGATCTACTTATATAGGAGCAAGGGGTGGCAGCCAAGGAGGTGGGAGGACGTCCCAAGGCAGCCTAAAACTAAATCTAGGTCGTACAAGGCCAATGGGCCCAAGTGGATGTGATGTAACACCTTTGGACTTGTAGTTTGACTCGGATTCTGCTGCAGCATCAGATTGTTTCGTCCACAACTCAACGCTCCGGACGGATTTGGAGGTGATTCCAATTGGGTTGCAAAGTGCACGAAATCTAGTTTCCAACAAAAAAAGAATCACCCAATTCGGAGTCTGTATGAAAAACTTGTGTGCGTTTTGAGTCAGGTATGTCTGTGCAGTCCGAATCTGAATCCAGAACGTGAGAGACTTGGACTCTATCTTCTCTTGGGCCAAAAGTGACGTGAGAGAACTTTTTTGGACAGCAAATAAACATCTCTTTCTTCCTTATCTTCATATGTGGATTGTACAAATGTCTCATACACCTGCAATTAGACAAAACACAAAAGTGTGTGAAGTATTTTTGTTCTGGATAACATAATTAGATTATTGAATAGTTTGCACTAGAAATCACCTGACAAATATGCATATATGCAATATTTTTGGCCATATCCAAGGTAGTCATGTCCTCATCATTCTTTGACTTTCAGGGCCAAAAAGTCCTGCTTAAGGTTCTATTTGAGGGCACTCCAGGACTCCTGGCGCAAGCGGGGAGTATTTTCTGGATTCGCGCGCTCGCCGCGAGCTGTTTGAGTACTTGTGGGTCCGACACGCACTCCAAATGAAAAAATTATGACCATTTTAGTGAACATCTCTCCATTCTATGGCAGTCCTTAAAAGTACTTCATTTTCTCGTGCGCTTTTGCCTGATTGCCCCAAAATTTCTAGTCCTCCATAGAGGATATATCGTTTCCACATATATATTGACCGATGCCAGGAATGCCCTTTTGTTCTTGGCTTTCACACGCGTGAGTTACAGCATGCCATCCGGTGAAAACAAGGAGAATAAGGCATATAGCCGCTGGATTTTCTTCAACTTACGGCCAAATGAGTTGCCCGGATCATACAGCATCTGTAGAAAGGTACGTTTGTCCCTACCAGGGGGGCTAATGCCTATAAGCAACATAATCTCTTGAATTTCCTTCAAAAGGAAGTGCCAATGGGTTCAAAAACTTGTCTGAAAAACAGCGACGAATGATGTTCTTTGACTTTCAGGGCCAAAAGGTCCTGCTTAAGGCCGTATTTGAGGGCACTCCAGGACTCCTGGCGCAAGCGGGGAGTATTTTTGGATTCGCGCGCTTGCCGCGAACTGTTTGAGTACTTGTGGGTCCGACACGCACTCTGAATGAAAATATTATGACCGTTTTAGTGAACATCTCTCCATTCTATGGCAGTCCTTGAAAGTACTTCATTTTCTCGTGCGCTTTTTGCCTGATTGCCCCCAAATTTCTAGTCCTCTATAGAGGAGATATCGTTTCCACATATATATTAACCGATGCCAGGAATGCCCTTATGTTCTTGGCTTTCACACGCATGAGTTACAGCATGCCATCCGGTGAAAACAAGGAGAATAAGGCATATAGCCGCTGGATTTTCTTCAATTTACAGCCAAATGAGATTGCCCGGATCATAGATGATGAGGACATGACTACCTTGGATATGACCAAAAATATTGCATACATGCATATTTGTCAGGTGATTTCTAGTGCAAACTATTCAATAATCTATTTATGTTGTCCAGAACAAAAATACTTCACACACTTTTGTGTTTTGTCTAATTGCAGGTGTATGGGACATTTGTACAATCCACATATGAAGATAAGGAAGAAAGAGATGTTTATTTGCTGTTCAAAAAGTCCTCTCACGTCAATTTTGGGTCAAGAGAAGATAGAGTCCAAGTCTCTCACGTTCTGGATTCAGATTCGGACTGCACATACCTGACTCAAAACGCCAACAACTTTTTCATACGGACTCCGAATTGGGTGATTCTTTTTTTTGTTGGAAAGTAGATTTCATGCTCTTTCCAATCCAATTGGAATTACCTTAAAATCCATCCGAAGCGTTGAGTTATGGACGAAACAATTGGACGCTGCACCAGAATCCGAGTCAAACTACAAGTCCAAAAGTGTTATGATGTAGGGTGGAACCCTATAGCGTCGATCTTTCACGTTTGGAGTGGATCCTACGGGGAATCACGAAGAACACGCGGAAGCACAAGGGGAAACACGGGGAAAACGAGAGAGAATCACTCAACCAACAAGGAATGGATCACACAAGTGCTAGATCACCACACACATATGAGATCCACAACATACAAAGTCAACTAAGGTAAGGATACAAAGGAACCGTTCATCTCCAAAAGGAGGCCTTGATGTTCTTCCCTAAAGAGGGGTCTTGAATCCGCTTGGGGATCTTCTCCGGAGAGGTCCTGATCTCTGAGGAGAAGTATCCAAGTGGATGAGCAAAGGCTCTCACATAAAATGAGCTAATCCAATGCTAACTCTAACTAGAGGAAGGGGATGGAGTATATATAGGCTAGTCCACGAAGGGGTATGATAGAGGCAAAGGTGTCCCGTCTTTCGATGAGATGGTGGATTTCGCTTTGGTGGAACTCGACTTTGACGATCCGACTACGAACGTGCGAGGACGTCGCGCCTTAGCAATCGCTAAACCAACTCCGAGAGGTTATTGACCACGCCGGAGCACGATCAACCTGACCACGAGGGTCGGTTTCCTGCGAGCAAACGAAGAACAAGCAAGAAACTAAGATTGCAATCTGGATATTGCGAATATAAGATGAAAGTTTTATTGATCAAGGTGGGGTTCTGTGACGCCTTTGTCTGGTCGTTGAACACAAACGAAGTACGCGAAGTTGCAGCTATGGCGAACTTTTAATCTAAACAAAACCCAAAGTCTAAACGATGCCCTAAGGGCTGTATATATGGAGGAAGAGGGGGGAATTTCGTGGCCCTTGGTGGAGGAGTCCGAAATCAACCCTATCTCTTGTTTCCCCACACAT
>NW_021203328.1:0-1589 GCF_002162155.2 Triticum dicoccoides
GGAGCCGCCGCCACCGACGAGCTCCCTCGCGGCCACCGCCACCCCCTAGCCTCGCCGATGCGCTCAAAGGCTCCGCCTCGACCCCCTCTTTCTCCCCACCGAGCCACAAGGTCCCGGACACGCTGCAACGCCGCCACCATCGCCGTTTCCATCGCCGGCCGCCGAGGATCTTCACCGTCGATTCGCCGCCGTCTCCGCTTCCCCGAGCTCGTCATCTACCCCATCCGAACCACCGTGAGCTCCTGCACGTTTTGCCCCTAACCCCGTGGCTTGCCGCTCGCCGTAGCCGCCATTTCATAGCTGGCCGTAGCACGCCGCCGCCTGAGCTCGTCGCCGGCGTAGCTCCGGTGACCATTTGGTCACCCTGGCATGCCTAACTCGCTCCCCGCACCGCGTAGCGCCCCGCTAGCCGCTCACCTCTCTCGTTTGCGCACCGTAGCACTAACTCGCCCTAGATGCGCACGGGCACGGGCTACCTCCTGGTGCCCTTGGCGCGTCGATCCGATGCCCCTAGCGCAAGTCCGGCGTCCCCCGCCGTGCTCTGTGGTCGTCGCCGGCTAAACTCCGGCGAGAGCTGACGTGGCCGGTCATTAGGGCCTAACCACCCCGCTAACCCAGGCCTAGAGCCACTGACATGTGGGCCCTAGTGCCCCTAATCTTTAATTAAACTAAACTAACCCCCCTGTCTAACCTGTGTCACTGACGTGTGGCCCCCACACGTCAGGTTTGACCTGGACCTGGCCGTTGACTCGCTGACGTCATGCTGGCGTCAAGCTGACGCAGTTAAATCATTTTCTGGAATTATTTTAATTCTAAATATTCAGGAAATTCCAGAAAATGTTCAAAACTTCAAAAATTCATAGTAATTCAACCGTAACTCCAAATTAAATAATTTATATATGAAAAATTATCAGAAAAATTCAAGGAATCCATCTGTACCATTTTCATGCATGTTAGAACAACTTATAGCTGCTGTTTAGCACAAATCAATTAAATGGCATTTGAATAATCACATATGGAGTTTGAATTTGAATCTTGTATTCAAACCAACTTCATTTAATCTGTTGCTAGTTGCATTAGCCCAAAACACATTCATTTTGCCATGTCATGATTATGCACCATATTGTGCATTGCATTGATTGTGTTCCCTTTTGTGTTGCCGGTATTTGTCCCCTCTCGATAGACGTGATACCGATGATGTGATCGTTGACACTGATGAAGACTCAATGTTATCTTCAGAAGTGCCAGGCAAGCAAAACCCCCTTGTTCATTCCGATAAAATTCCACTCTCTCGCTCCTGCTCTCTTTTACTGCATTAGGAAAACACCGATTCATCTGTTACTTGCTGCGGTAGCCGAACCCCTTTATCCTTTGCATGACCTGTCATTGCCACAGTAAATAGATGAAACCCACTAGCATGAGTAGGAGTTGTTTGAGCCCTGTTGTGCCTACTCATTCATGCTTGTTTGTCATGCCTGCTACTGCTTAGAGTTGAGTCAGGTCTGATTCATCGGGGATGAATCGGAGGTGTGTGAACATGTCCTACTGTGTGTGAGCTAAGTGTGTGAACACGATTTGGTAAAGGTAGC
>NW_021203329.1:0-1274 GCF_002162155.2 Triticum dicoccoides
ATATCTACTTGATGAAACATAAGTTTGAAACATTTGAACAGTTCAAAGAATTTCAGAGTGAAGTGGAAAATCATCGTGACAAGAAAATAAAGTTTCTACGATCTGATCGCGGAGACAAATATTTGAGTTACGAGTTTGGTCTTCAATTAAAACAATGTGGAATAGTTTCACAAACTCATGCCACATGGAACACCACAGCATAATGGTGTGTCCGAACGTCATAACCGTACTTTATTAGATATATAGTGCAATCTATGATGTCTCTTACGGATCTACCACTATCGTTTTGGGGTTATGCATTAAAGACAGCTACATTCACATTAAATAGGGCACCATCTAAATCCGTTGAGGCGACACCATATGAACTATGGTTTGGCAAGAAACCTAAGCTGTCGTTTCTTAAAGTTTGGGGTTGCAATGCTTATATAAATTTTTTTTTCCTGATAAGCTCAAACTCAAATCGGAGAAGTGCGTCTTCATAGGATATCCAGAGGAAACTATTGGATACACCTTCTACCACAGATCCGAAGGCAAGACTTTTTTTTGCTAAATTCGGAAACTTTCTGGAGAAGGGGTTTCTCTTGAAAGAAGTGAGTGGGAGGAAAGTAGAACTTGACGAGGTAACTGTACCTGCTCCCTTATTGGAAAGTAGTACATCACAGAAAACTGTTTTTGTGACACCTACACCAGTTAGTGAGGAAGCTAATGATGATGATCATGAAACTTCAGAACAAGATACTACTGAACCTCGTAGATCAACCAGAGTAAGATCCACGCCAGAGTGGTACGGTAATCCTGTTCTGAAAGTCATGCTACTAGATCATGATGAAACCTACGAACTATGAAGAAGCGATGATGAGCCCAAATTCCGCAAAGTGGCTTGAAGCCATGAAATCTGAGATGGGATCCATGTATGAGAACAAAGTATGGACTTTGGTTGACTTGCCCGATGATCGGCAAGCAATTGAGAATAAATGGATCTTTAAGAAGAAGACTGACGCTGATGGTAATGTTACTGTCTACAAAGCTCGACTTGTCGCAAAAGGTTTTCGGCAAGTTCAAGGGATTGACTACGATGAGACCTTCTCACCCGTAGCGATGCTTAAGTCCGTCCGAATCATGTTAGCAATTGCCGCATTTTATGATTATGAAATTTGGCAGATGGATGTCAAAACTGCATTCCTGAATGGATTTCTGGAAGAAGAGTTGTATATGATGCAACCGGAAGGTTTTGTCGATCCAAAGGGAGCTAACAAAGTGTGCAAGCTCCAGCG
>NW_021203330.1:0-13281 GCF_002162155.2 Triticum dicoccoides
TATCACGGTTTAATCCTCCCCAAAATCTATCCATAAAATCATCTTCACTTTCTTCTAAAGATGAATGCAACAAGGTAGTTTGTAAATCATCATAATATTTTGTTACAGTTTCACTACCTTGTTTTAAGTGTTGCAACTTCTTAATCATGTCACGAGTATAATAAGCAGGGACGAAAGTATGTCGCATGGCAAGTTTCAAATCATCCCAAGTAGTAGGTATATAATCAGGGTGTAACCGACAATATTCACTCCACCAAACCAAAGCATAACCAGTGAAAGAATCAACCGCAACCTTAACCTTTTTATGTTCATCGAAATTATGGGAAGCAAATATATTTTTTATGTCGAACTCCCATTCAATATATAAAGCAGGTTTAAAACGGCCATTAAATGATGGTATAGATACATTAACCTGATCATGTGCATTTGGATGTTTGTGCACCTCTCGTGACGGTTGTGGTATTTGCAAAGGTGGTGGCACATCTCCCGCGATCGACAAAGCCCATGAATTGACTCTGGATCCTGTCATGATTAGTAGAACAAGAAACAAAACCCAAAAATAATGTTCCTATAACTACTAGGATGTGGTGGTAAAACGCTCACAGTAACGCAAATATCAATGTCTTACAAGTTCTTACCATGCAGCAGGCGGTGATCGGCAACCAGCGGTGTCAAGTAACTCCGAATATTGAGTAAAGCGATTGCCAGGGGAGCGTACGTATACACGGTGTAGAAATATGTGGAGCTGGGTTGGCTATATATGATAGCAAAAGATTAGCAATAATCAATTCAAAGATGCAATGTTGAATAAACGCTCAACGACGATACTGTGCTGGTCCTAGGCTAGACCGGACTAGAGACGCGAGCCTAGAACACTAATGAGGTCACGGCGTAGCACAACTAGCATCAATGAAGGATAGTAAGTAGCTCTTGACAGCAAGATATAAGTGAAGATCACAACGGCAGTGAAGATAATGATGAAAAACAACTGCCAAGCAGGATATACAACAACTCTCTCTCCAATTTTCCTCTTGAAAAGTTTGAGACAATTTTCTGATAAATTCTTTCAAAGAATGTTACTAACTCAAGCTTTCCAATGCAAAAAGAATCACTCAATTCCGAGTTGATATGAGGAGTCAAAGAATTCTAAAACTGGCCTGAAAAATTGGAACAAGGTGTGTTCACGAACTTCAGAGGGCAAAAAGACCTATTTAGAAGCCGATTTTGAGGTGTCAAATATTGAACTAGCTTCTGCAATTATTTAGATGCGGCTCGTCGCTAGCATTAATTTGAGTACTCACGGAGCCAAAACGGACTTCGTATGAGGAAGATACACCTGTTTTAATGAACAGTGCGCAAAACAGATTCCAATCCGAATTCAAGTACGAGATTGAGTCTAGATAGGTCCGAATTTTGTTTTTTTTTCTCCTCTCTTTTTTTCTCACATTTTTTTTCTTTTCCTTTCTTTTTTTTTCTCTGACTTTTTTTTACTTTTTTTCTATCTTTTTTTCTCTCTCCCTCTTTCCAAAACAAACTAGATAAGATGTAGATTGGATCAAGCGAAGATGGGAACGATCTCAACTATGATTATGACAATGAACGGTGGGTAGCACGTGGAGGAAATTGATGGATGGGTGGTGGACAGCGGAAGGGATAACGATGCAGCGGCGATGTGACTAATGTGAACAGAACTCGAAACTCTAAACGACCTAGACACTAAGACCAGCAACTCGACACGACGATGCAACCGATAATTCAACTATGCAAGCAATGAAAAGAAAATTGCAAAGGCTCAGACTGGCTTGGACAAAGGATGAATAGATCTAACTCTTTTTTGTGGATTTTTCTTGGACAATAGGTAAGAAAATAAAACTAATCTAGGAAAACTGGAAATTCTCACCGAGCAACCTGAAAACTGATACCACTTGATAGAGGCGGGGTGTCCCGATCTTTCGATGAGATGATAACTATCGATTTGGTGGAGACGACTTTGACGATCCGACTACAAACGTGCAACGACGTTGTGCCTTAGCAATCGCTAAACCAACTCCAAGAGGTTATTGACCACGCCGGAGCACGATCAACCTGACCACGAAGGTCTATTCCTGCAAGCAATCGAAGAACAAGCAAGAATATGATAAAAGCAATCTGAATATCGCGAATATGTATGAAGTATTGATAATGGTGGGGATCTGAAAAGTGGTCTTGGTCTGGTCGTTGGACACAAACGAAGCACACGAAGTTGCAATGGCTAACTTTTAACTAAACAAATCCCAAGGAAAAGCTACTAGATGGATCTACTTATATAGGAGCAAGGGGTGGCGGCCAAGGAGGTGGGAGGACGTCCCAAGGCAGCCTAAAACTAAATCTAGGTCGTACAAGGCCAATGGGCCCAAGTGGAGGTGATGTAACACCTTTGGACTTGTAGTTTGACTCGGATTCTGCTGCAGCATCAGATTGTTTCGTCCACAACTCAACGCTCCAGACGAATTTGAAGGTGATTCCAATTGGGTTGGAAAGTGCACGAAATCTAGTTTCCAACAAAAAAAAGAATCACCCAATTTGGAGTCCGTATGAAAAACTTGTGTGCGTTTTGAGTCAGGTGTGTCTGTGCAGTCCGAATCTGAATCCAGAACGTGAGAGACTTGGACTCTATCTTCTCTTGGGCCAAAAGTGACGTGAGAGAACTTTTTGGACAGCAAATAAACATCTCTTTCTTCCTTATCTTCATATGTGGATTGTACAAATGTCCCATACACCTGCAATTAGACAAAACACAAAAGTGTGTGAAGTATTTTTGTTCTGGATAACATAAATAGATTATTGAATAGTTTGCACTAGAAATCACCTGACAAATATGCATATATGCAATATTTTTGGTCATATCCAAGGTAGTCATGTCCTCATCACCTTTCTAGGGAAGACCATCAAGGCCTCCGTACGGAGATGAACTGTCCTTTGTATCCTCACCGAGCAACCTGAAAACTGATACCACTTGATAGAGGCAAAGGGTGTCCCGATCACGAAGGTCTATTCCTGCAAGCAATCGAAGAACAAGCAAGAATATGATAAAAGCAATCTGAATATTGCGAGTATATATGAAGTATTGATAAAGGTGGGGATCCGTAAGCGGTCTTGGTCTGGTCGTTGGACACAAACGAAGTACACGAAGTTGCAATGGCTAACTTTTAACTAAACAAATCCCAAGGAAAAGCTACTAGATGGATCTACTTATATAGGAGCAAGGGGTGGCGGCCAAGGAGGTGGGAGGACGTCCCAAGGCAGCCTAAAACTAAATCTAGGTCGTACAAGGCCAATGGGCCCAAGTGGAGGTGATGTAACACCTTTGGACTTGTAGTTTGACTCGGATTCTGCTGCAGCATTAGATTGTTTCGTCCACAACTCAACGCTCCGGACGAATTTGAAGGTGATTCCAATTGGGTTGGAAAGTGCACGAAATCTAGTTTCCAACAAAAAAAGAATCACCCAATTCGGAGTCCGTATGAAAAACTTGTGTGCGTTTTGAGTCAGGTATGTCTGTGCAGTCCGAATCTGAATCCAGAACGTGAGAGACTTGGACTCTATCTTCTCTTGGGCCAAAAGTGACGTGAGAGAACTTTTTGGACAGCAAATAAACATCTCTTTCTTCCTTATCTTCATATGTGGATTGTATAAATGTCCCATACACCTGCAATTAGACAAAACACAAAAGTGTGTGAAGTATTTTTGTTCTGGATAACCTAAATAGATTATTGAATAGTTTGCACTAGAAATCACCTGACAAATATGCATGTATGCAATATTTTTGGTCGTGTCCAAGGTAGTCATGTCCTCATCACCAACAGTTTGGCCAAACGCAAGAGGAACACGGCTTGCTCGGCGGAGGTCTGCTTCGCGACGTGGAGGTAGTCGTTGTTGTTGTTGTTGGAGAGGTGCGTTAGGTGCAGCGGGTGGTGGTGGTGGAAGACGCGCGAGCAATTCATTAAACTTGTTATCGAGCTTTGTTTCGAACGTCTTCTCAAAGCCAGTGATCTTCTCCATGGCCTCTTCAAAATTGTTCAGCACATCTTGCACCTGTTCAGTCATCATTTGCTGAAACTTATCATGAAGCTCCTTGTTCGATAAATTCTCCCAGTCAATCTCGTCGGCTTGTGATCCTGGCATGGTTAGCAGCAATAGAAACACACAAGAATATGATCCTACAGACTACGAACAAGTGGTGGTGGTAGGTGTCACAAATCCGTCAAGCAAATCTCAAATTCTTACCAGTTCTTACCCAGCAGCAGGCGGTGATCGGCAACCGTTGTAGTCAAAAACTCTCAAAGCTTGGATAGAGCGATTACTAGGGAGAGTCAAACGCACGACGTAGATGTATGTGGAGCTGGGAAGGCTTATAATATGGTAGCAAAAAGGGTCAGCAATAATCAATTCAGAGATGCAAAGTTGAATAAACGCTCAACGACGGTACTGTGCTGGTCCTAGGCTAGACTGTGCTAGAGACGCGAGCCTAGAACACTAACAAAATCACGGCGCGGCACGTAAACAAGGGAAAAGCACACTCTGAATTTTTTTGTTCGATCTTTTTTTTTTTTTGCGCTCTTTTTTTTATGCGCTGCTTTTTTTTTGCGAAAAATCACTATAATGGCGAGTGTCTCAAAACTCTTCCTAGCTCAAACTGACAGGATGGGCACGAAAGTTTTTCGACCAATTTTATTTTTTTTTCGACTGCCCGGACCCAAAAACTGGAAACGGGTCAAAAAAAACTTCCTATAATGGCACCTGTCTCAAAACACTCAGAAACACCTAAAAATAGGATAGCCAGAAATTTTTTCGAAAAATGCGTTTTTGAAAAAATTTGGGCCTAAACGGAGCGTGGCTACCCGACTCTTTTTTTTTTCTCCGAAACCTACTCCGGCAAGGAAACACGAATCAGAATCTAGATGGATCCCGAAAACAAACCTAATAAGCAAAGAACTCGGATTGGTGGTGGATATATGGTGGTGGTATATGGCAGCGGTGGTGGTAGCGGTGGTAGTATATGGATATGGATCGGTGGTGGTATATGGATGCGGATTCGGTGCGGTGGTGGTAGATGGCAGGGGCGATGATGATGGTGCGGCGGCGGCGTGACAACTTATGACCAGAACTCGAAACTCTAAAAGACTAGACTCTAAGACCAGCAACTAGACACGACGATGCAACCGCAAATTCAACAAAGCAAAACCCTAAAAAGATTATGCAAGGCTCAGATTGGTTCGGATATGATGAACTAACCCTAATTTTTTTTGTAGCTTTTTCGTGGACTATAGGTATGAAGAACAGACTCGATCTAAACTACTAAAAAACTGTAAAATCTCACCGAGCAACCTGGAAATCTGATACCACTTGATAGAGGCAAAGGTGTCCCGTCTTTCGATGAGATGGTGGATTTCGCTTTGGTGGAAGTCGACTTTGACGATCCGACTACGAACGTGCGAGGACGTCGCGCCTTAGCAATCGCTAAACCAACTCCGAGAGGTTATTGACCACGCCGGAGCACGATCAACCTGACCACGAGGGTCTGTTTCCTGCGAGCAAACGAAGAACAAGCAAGAAACTAAGATTGCAATCTGGATATTGCGAATATAAGATGAAAGCTTTATTGATCAAGGTGGGGTTCTGTGACGCCTTTGTCTGGTCGTTGAACACAAACGAAATACGCGAAGTTGCAGCTATGGCGAACTTTTAATCTAAACAAAACCCAAAGTCTAAACGATGCCCTAAGGGCTGTATATATGGAGGAAGAGGGGGGAATTTCGTGGCCCTTGGTGGAGGGGTCCGAAATCAACCCTATCTCTTGTTTCCCCACACATACGGACTCTAAAAATAGCCTATACTGATGTATTTCGAAATTACATGGGCCTGGCCCAATAATAAGGTGACGCAGCACCTAAAATAGCCTCAGGACGAAATTTATGAAGTGGCATCTTGTATATTTCGTCCAAGGCTTCATGCACCCATTATGGTGGCTTCAAAGTCCTGAAATCATCACTTGTAACTCCGTTCTTGTTCCCCTTGCGCATGCCATCATCTCCATGCTTGTTCTTGCTCCAATGTTCATCCTTCTCCAAGCTATGCCCTTCATTTGTAAGCAAAACAAATGTATCCAATTTAGGCAGCATCATATTCTCATGAACATTAGAATCATTACCAAGAAACGAAAGTACCTGGTAATTTAGTTGGCGTGCACGAGCTCTAGTAATTGGTCCAGTATGTATAGCAGCAGGGGCTGTGGGTGTAACAATTGTATTGATGTCCTCATCAAAGAGGCCATGGAGAAGATCACTGGCCTTGAGAAGACGTTCGAAACAAAGCTCGATAACAAGTTTAATGAATTGCTCGCGCGTCTTCCACCACCACCACCCGCTGCACCTAACGCACCTCTCCAACAACAACAACAACAATGACTATCTCCACATCGCGAAACAGACCTCCACCGAGCAAGCCGTGTTCCTCTTGCGTTTGGCCAAACTGTTGGTGCTGCTGTTGGTACTTCTGTGGCTATGCAGAGGAGGATGATTATGTGGGAGATTATGAGGATGAGGTTGATCAAAATCAGCACTACGTGCAGCCACCTGTACAACCACCAGCAGGTCGACCTCAGGTATATATTCGTAATGGTAGGCCTGCACCACCACCTCAGGTACGAGATGATGTCCATATTCCTAAACTGAAATTGAATATTCCACCATTTGAGGGTAGATATGTTCCTGATATATATCTTACTTGGGAGTTAGAAACTGAACAACGATTTACATGTTTACAATATCCTGAGGAGAGACGAGTTGCTGCTGCTGTTTGTGCTTTCACTAGTTTTGCATGTGTATGGTGGTCTGAACATTGTAGATTATATCCTATTCCAACTACTTGGGCTGCTTTGAAAACTGCTATGCGTACGCGTTGGGTTCCAGCATATTATCAACGTGAATTGCTTCAAAAATTGCAGCGTTTAAGACAAGGGAAAAATTCTGTAGAAGAATATTATCAGGAATTACAAACTGGCATGATTAGATGTGGTATTGTTGAGGAGAATGAAGCTATGCTTGCACGTTTTCTGGGTGGAGTAAATAGAGAGATTCAGACCATTCTAGACTATAAGGAGTATACTAATATCACTCGTTTATTCCATCTTGCTTGTAAAGCTGAACGTGAAGTGCAGGATCGACAAGCATTGGGGCGAACTAACTTTTCTGCAGGCCGACCTTCATCATGGACACCACGTGCATCTTCTACTTCAACTGCACCAGCACCTCCATCCGGTGCCACCTCCAGCCGTGATACAAGAAAACAGGCACAACCACCATTATCTGCCAAGAGCGCACCTGCGGGGCCTGCACAGCGTTCTTCTTCTTCCATGGCATCAACAGGGCACACAAGTGATATTATTTGTCGTCGTTGTAAGGGAGGAGGTCATTGTGCGAGAGAATGCAAATCTCCGCGTGTGATGATTGCTACCGCGGATGGTGGATATGAGTCCGCTAGTGACTATGATGAGGAGACTTTGGCTCTTATTACACGTGAAGAACATGGTGGAGATGATTCTGATCATGAGACGCAATACATGTGATGAGGACATGACTACCTTGGATATGACCAAAAATATTGCATATATGCATATTTGTCAGGTGATTTCTAGTGCAAACTATTCAATAATCTATTTATGTAATCCAGAACAAAAATACTTCATACACTTTTGTGTTTTGTCTAATTGCAGGTGTATGGGACATTTGTACAATCCACATATGAATATAAGGAAGAAAGAGATGTTTATTTGCTGTCCAAAAAGTTCTCTCACGTCACTTTTGGCCCAAGAGAAGATAGAGTCCAAGTCTCTCACGTTCTGGATTCAGATTCGGACTGCACAGACACACCTGACTCAAAACGCACACAAGTTTTTCATACGGACTCCGAATTGGGTGATTCTTTTTTTGTTGGAAACTAGATTTCGTGCACTTTCCAACCCAATTGGAATCACCTTCAAATTCGTCCGGAGCGTTGAGTTGTGGACGAAACAATCTGATGCTGCAGCAGAATCCGAGTCAAACTACAAGTCCAAAGGTGTTACATCACCTCCACTTGGGCCCATTGGCCTTGTACGACCTAGATTTAGTTTTAGGCTGCCTTGGGACGTCCTCCCACCTCCTTGGCCTCCACCCCTTGCTCCTATATAAGTAGATCCATCTAGTAGCTTTTCCTTGGGATTTCTTTAGTTAAAAGTTAGCCATTGCAACTTCGTGTACTTCGTTTGTGTCCAACGACCAGACCAAGACCGCTTCCGGATCCCCACCATTATCAATACCTCATATATATTTGCAATATTCAGATTGCTTTATCATATTCTTGCTCGTTCTTCGATTGCTTGCAGGAATAGACCTTCGTGGTCAGGCTGACCGTGCTTCCGGCCTCGTCAGTAACCTCAGGAGATTGGTTTAGCGATTGCTAAGGCGCAACGTCGTGCACGTTTGTAGTCGGATCATCAAAGTCGTCTCCACCAAATCGATAGTTATCATCTCATCGAAAGATCGGGACACCCTCGCCTCTATCAAGATATGTTCCTGATATATATCTTACTTGGGAGTTAGAAACTGAACAACGATTTACATGTTTACAATATCCTGAGGAGAGACGAGTTGCTGCTGCTATTTGTGCTTTCACTAGTTTTGCATGTGTATGGTGGTCTGAACATTGTAGATTATATCCTATTCCAACTACTTGGGCTGCTTTGAAAACTGCTATGCGTACGCGTTGGGTTCCACCATATTATCAACGTGAATTGCTTCAAAAATTGCAGCGTTTAAGACAAGGGAAAAATTCTATAGAAGAATATTATCAGGAATTACAAACTGGCATGATTAGATGTGGTATTGTTGAGGAGAATGAAGCTATGCTTGCACGTTTTCTGGGTGGATTAAATAGAGAGATTCAGACCATTCTAGACTATAAGGAGTATACTAATATCACTCGTTTATTCCATCTTGCTTGTAAAGCTGAACGTGAAGTGCAGGATCGACAAGCATTGGGGCGAACTAACTTTTCTGCAGGCCGACCTTCATCATGGACACCACGTGCATCTTCTACTTCAATTGCACCAGCACCTCCATCCGGTGCCACCTCCAGCCGTGATACAAGAAAACAGGCACAACCACCATTATCTGCCAAGAGCGCACCTGCGGGGCCTGCACAGCGTTCTTCTTCTTCCATGGCATCAACAGGGCACACAAGTGATATTATTTGTCGTCGTTGTAAGGGAGGAGGTCATTATGCGAGAGAATGCAAATCTCCGCGTGTGATGATTGCTACCGCGGATGGTGGATATGAGTCTGCTAGTGACTATGATGAGGAGACTTTGGCTCTTATTACACGTGAAGAACATGGTGGAGATGATTCTGATCATGAGACGCAATACATGGCTCCTGAAGACGCTGACAGGTATGAATGTTTAGTTGCTCAACGTGTTTTGAGTGTGCAGATCACACAAGCTGAGCAAAATCAGAGGCACAATTTGTTCCATACCAAGGGAGTTGTGAAGGAACGTTCTGTGCGGGTCATCATAGATGGAGGGAGCTGCAACAACTTGGCTAGCATGGAGATGGTGGAGAAGCTTTGTCTCACCACAAGACCACATCCACATCCTTACTACATCCAATGGTTCAACAACAGCGGCAAGGTTAAGGTAACACGTACTGTTCGTGTGCATTTTAGTATCTCTACATATGCTGATTATGTTGATTGTGATGTGGTACCTATGCAAGCATGTTCCTTATTACTTGGTAGACCATGGCAATTTGATAAAAATTCTGTACACCATGGTAGAAACAATCACTATACTCTTGTTCATAAGGATAAAAATATTACTTTGCTTCCTATGACTCCTGATTCCATTTTGAAAGATGATATTAATAGAGCTAATAAAGCAAAACAGGAGACGAATAAGAGTGAAAATCAGATTGTGGCAAAAGAATTTGAGCAACAAATGAAGCCTAATAATAAACCATCTAGTGTTGCTCCTGAAATTAAATTGAAAAGTGCATGTTTATTTGCCACCAAATCTGATATTGATGAGCTAGATTTCAGCAAATCTGTTTGCTATGCTTTTGTGTGCAAAGAGGCATTATTTTCATTCGAGGACGTGCCTTCCTCTTTGCCTCCTGCTGTCACTAACATTTTGCAGGAGTTTGCTGACGTCTTTTGATGAGGACATCAATACAATTGTTACACCCACAGCCCCTGCTGCTATACATACTGGACCAATTACTAGAGCTCGTGCACGCCAACTAAATTACCAGGTACTTTCGTTTCTTGGTAATGATTCTAATGTTCATGAGAATATGATGCTGCCTAAATTGGATACATTTGTTTTGCTTACAAATGAAGGGCCTAGCTTGGAGAAGGATGAACATTGGAGCAAGAACAAGCATGAAGATGATGGCATGCGCAAGGGGAACAAGAACGGAGTTACAAGTGATGATTTCAGGAGTTTGAAGCCACCATAATGGGTGCATGAAGCCTTGGACGAAATATACAAGATGCCACTTCATAAATTTCGTCCCGAGGCTATTTTAGGTGCTGCGTCACCTTATTATTGGGCCAGGCCCATGTAATTTCGAAATACATAAGTATAGGCTATTTTTAGAGTCCGTGTGTGTGGGGAAACAAGAGATAGGGTTGATTTCGGACCCCTCCACCAAGGGCCACGAAATTCCCCCCTCTTCCTCCATATATACAGCCCTTAGGGCATCGTTTAGACTTTGGGTTTTGTTTAGATTAAAAGTTCGCCATAGCTGCAACTTCGCGTACTTCGTTTGTGTTCAACGACCAGACAAAGGCGTCACAGAACCCCACCTTGATCAATAAAGCTTTCATCTTATATTCGCAATATCCAGATTGCAATCTTAGTTTCTTGCTTGTTCTTCGTTTGCTCGCAGGAAACAGACCCTCGTGGTCAGGTTGATCGTGCTCCGGCGTGGTCAATAACCTCTCGGAGTTGGTTTAGCGATTGCTAAGGCGCGACGTCCTCGCACGTTCGTAGTCGGATCGTCAAAGTCGACTTCCACCAAAGCGATATCCATCATCTCATCGAAAGATCGGGACCCTCGCCTCTATCAACTTGACTTCAAAATATTTGGTTTGGAGACCATCAAAGATCAATATGTGCATGATGCTGATTTTAAAGATGTAATGTAGAATTGTAAAGAAGGAAGAATGTGGAACAAGTTTGTCGTTAACGATGGATTTGTGTTTCGTGCTAACAAGCTATGCATTCCAGCTAGCTCCGTTCGTCTTTTGTTGTTGCAGGAAGCGCATGGAGGAGGATTAATGGGACATTTTGGCGTGAAGAAGACGGAGGACGTACTTGCTACACATTTCTTTTGGCCAAAGATGAGACGGGATGTTGAGCGTTTTATTGCTCGATGCACTACATGTCAAAAAGCTAAGTCACGACTCAATCCTCATGGTTTATATATGCCTTTGCCTGTACCTAGTGTTCCTTGGGAGGATATATCTATGGACTTTGTCTTAGGTTTACCTCGAACAAAGAAGGGGAGGGATAGCATATTTGTTGTCGTGGATAGATTCTCGAAAATGGCACACTTTATACCATGTCATAAAAGCGATGATGCTGTTAATGTTGCTGATTTGTTCTTTCGTGAAATTATTCGCTTGCATGGTGTGCCAAATACTATTGTTTCAGATCGTGATACTAAATTTCTTAGCCACTTTTGGAGATGTTTATGGGCTAAGTTGGGGACTAAACTGCTTTTTAGTACTACTTGTCACCCCCAAACTGATGGACAAACTGAAGTAGTCAATAGAACGTTGTCTACTATGCTTAGGGCTGTTTTTAAGAATAATAAGAAAATGTGGGAGGAATGCTTGCCTCATATTGAATTTGCTTATAATCGTTCATTGCATTCTACTACTAAGATGTGCCCTTTTGAAGTTGTGTATGGTTTCCTACCTCGTGCACCTATTGATTTGTTGCCTCTTCCATCTTCGGAGAAGGTTAATTTTGATGCTAAACAACATGCTGAATTGATTTCAAAAATGCATGAGTTGACTAAGGAAAACATTGAGCGTATGAATGCTAAATATAAACTTGCTGGAGATAAGGGTAGAAAACATGTTGTGTTTGCACCTGGAGATCTTGTTTGGTTACATTTGCGTAAGATAGATTTCCTGATTTGCGCAAATCAAAGCTAATGCCACGTGCTGATGGTCCCTTTAAGGTGTTAGTCCCACTTTTAACATTGCAGATTTGAAGCCTTATTTGCGTGAGGAAGATGAGTTTCCGTCGAGGATGACTTCATTTCAAGAAGGGGAGGATGATGAGGACATCAATACCATTGTTACACCCACAGCCCCTACTGCTACATATACGGGACCAATTACTAGAGCTCGGGCACGCCAATTAAATTATCAGGTACTTTCGTTTCTTGGTAATGATTCTAATGTTCATGAGAATATGATGCTGCCTAAATTGGATACATTTGTTTGGCTTACAAATGAAGGGCCTTGCTTGGAGAAGGATGAACACTGGAGCAAGAACAAGCATGGAGATGATGCCATGCGCAAGGGGAACAAGAACGGAGTTACAAGTGATGATTTCAGGACTTTGAAGCCACCATAGTGGGTGCATGAAGCCATGGACGAAATATACAAGATGCCACTTCGTAAATTTCGTCCCGAGGCTATTATAGGTGCTGCGTCACCTTTTTATTGGGCCAGGCCCATGTAATTTCAAAATACATAAGTATAGGCTATTTTTAGAGTCCGTATGTGGGGGAAACAAGAGATAGGGTTGATTTCGGACCCCTCCACCAAGGGCCACGAAATTCCCCCTCTCTTCCTCCATATATACAGCCCTTAGGGAACCGTTTAGACTTTGGGTTTTGTTTAGATTAAAAGTTCGCCATAGCTGCAACTTCGCGTACTTCGTTTGTGTTCAACGACCAGACAAAGGCGTCACAGAACCCCACCTTGATCAATAAAGCTTTCATCTTATATTCGCAATATCCAGATTGCAATCTTAGTTTCTTGCTTGTTCTTCGTTTGCTCGCAGGAAACAGACCCTCGTGGTCAGGTTGATCGTGCTCCGGCGTGGTCAATAACCTCTCGGAGTTGGTTTAGCGAATGCTAAGGCGCGACGTCCTCGCACGTTCGTAGTCGGATCGTCAAAGTCGACTTCCACCAAAGCGATATCCATCATCTCATCGAAAGACGGGACACCTTTGCCTCTATCAA
>NW_021203331.1:0-1052 GCF_002162155.2 Triticum dicoccoides
AATCTATTAAGTTCAAGGCTACTGAGGATGTCATTCCTACTAAAGAATCTGCTGAAGAAGTCATTCCAGAACATGAAGAACGTCATGCTGATGCACCTGAGGAAAATGATGCTGAAGAAAATACTGATCAAATTCCTCAACGACAACCCGCTCATCCTCGCGTTGCAAATGAAGTGCAAATTGAGAAAATCATCAGCGACATCAACATTCCAGGTCCTCTCACACACTCAAGAGCTTCACATTTATCTAACTTTTGTGGGCATTTTGCTTTCGTATCTATCACAGAGCCCACTAAGGTAGATGAAGCATTTCTGGAGCCTGAGTGGATTCAAGCTATGCAAGAGGAATTACATCAATTCGAGATCAACAACGTCTGGGAACTAGTCAAACGTCTAGATCCTTGCAAGCACAATATCATTGGCACAAAGTGGATCTACCGCAACAAGCAAGGTGAAAATGGCCTTGTGGTGAGGAATAAGGCACGACTTGTAGCTCAAGGCTACACGCAGGTTGAAGGAATTGATTTTGATGAAACTTTTGCACCTGTTACTAGACTTGAAGCTATTCGCATATTACTTGCTTATGCTAACCATCATGATATCATCTTATATCAAATGGATGTGAAAAGTGCATTCCTCAATGGTAAGCTTGAGGAAGAAGTATATGTTGCTCAACCCCCAGGTTTTGAAGATCCAAAGCATCCTGACAAAGTCTTCAGACTCAATAAGCCCCTCTATGGCCTCAAGCAGGCCCCACGGGCGTGGTATGATACTTTGAAGGAATTCCTCATGAAGAAAGGCTTCAAACCCGGTTCACTTGACCCAACTCTTTTCACTAAATCTTATGATGGTGAACTGTTTGTGTGCCAAATTTATGTTGATGACATCATTTTTGGCTGTACTGAGTAACGTTACAGTGATGAGTTTGCCTATATGATGAGAGAAGAATATCAAATGTCTATGATGGGAGAATTGAAATTCTTCTTAGGCCTTCAGATTCATCAACAGCGCAATGGCATATTCATATCTCAGGAGAAATACCTCAAGGATGTA
>NW_021203332.1:0-921 GCF_002162155.2 Triticum dicoccoides
AATAAGGTGACGCAGCACCTAAAATAGCCTCGGGACGAAATTTAGGAAGTGGCATCTTGTATATTTCGTCCAAGGCTTCATGCACCCATTATGGTGGCTTCAAAGTCCTGAAATCATCACTTGTAACTCCGTTCTTGTTCCCCTTGCGCATGCCATCATCTCCATGCTTGTTCTTGCTCCAATGTTCATCCTTCTCCAAGCTAGGCCCTTCATTTGTAAGCAAAACAAATGTATCCAATTTAGGCAGCATCATATTCTCATGAACATTAGAATCATTACCAAGAAACGAAAGTACCTGGTAATTTAGTTGGCGTGCACGAGCTCTAGTAATTGGTCCAGTATGTATAGCAGCAGGGGCTGTGGGTGTAACAATTGTATTGATGTCCTCATCACCAAACCAAATATTTTGAAGTCAAGTTGTGAAAGCATAGTATAGCGACGAGACAAAGCATCAGCAGTAACATTTTCTTTTCCCTTCTTGTGTTTAATGACATAAGGGAAAGTCTCAATGAATTCAACCCATTTAGCATGTCTACGATTCAGTTTAGCTTGACTTTTAATATGTTTCAATGATTCATGATCAGAATGTATAACAAATTCTTTGGGCCATAAATAATGTTGCCATGTTTCTAAAGTCCGAACAAGAGCATATAATTCTTTATCATAAGTAGAATAATTCAGACTAGGCCCACTCAATTTTTCAGAAAAGTATGCAACAGGTTTGCCATCTTGTAATAACACACCTCCTAATCCAATTCCACTAGCATCACATTCAAGCTCAAAAGTCTTATTAAAATCAGGAAGTTGGAGTAAAGGAGCATGTGTCAACTTATCTTTCAATACCGTGAAGGCTTCTTCCTGTGCGGTACCCCAAAGAAAAGGCACATCTTTCTTTGTAAGCTCATTGAGAGGTGCAGCAAT